>NC_067475.1:81155096-81455096 GCF_947179515.1 Apodemus sylvaticus | reverse complement strand
TAGAACCTTGTGGAGAATTTCTGTAAGACAGGAAAGGTGGGGCAGAGTAAACAACTTAAGTCAGAATGCCTTAACTCTAAGGCTGATTTTTAGGAGCCTTTTGCCTATGCCTGTGAAGACCAAAGCCTGTGAAAACCGAAGCAAAGCAATGTTGCCTCCTGTCCTGCACGTGCCAGAGAGAGGAGGTATGCTTTTGTCTGTTACTTTGCATGTGAAAGGCATGCTGACTCTGCTATTTTTCAAAACTGGCTAGCTTCACAGGGCCATCTCATCCCAGCAAGAAAGATTTTTCTATGTTAAAGCAGAATATAAAGGTATACAAGAAACCAAAGGCTATAGAAAGAGCAGAGAAAAGAAAGAAAGCACATTGGTTTAGAACAACACAGGTTCCTTCTGTGGAAATTTAGCACATGCCTTTGTGTGTGCTAAATGTAAGAGGAGTCAGCACACATGTAGAAACCAAGAATGATTTAGCTGACCTCTACTTAGGGACAAGAGATGAAACTCTGCCGGTAGAGCACCAGCCTAGCACACCCAGAGCACCAGGCAATCCCCAGCTCTTCATAAACTTCCTGATTCGTGCCTGTAAGCCCAGCTCTCAGGAGATAGACGCTTAAGCCGGGCAGTGGTGGTGCATGCCTGTAATCCCAGCACTCTGGGAGGCAGAGGCAGGCAGATTTCTGATTTCGAGGCCAGCCTGGTCTACAGAGTGAGTTCCAGGACAGTCAGGGCTACACAGAGAAACCCTGTCTCGAAAAAACCAAATCCAAAAAGCCAGAAAAGAAAGGAAGGAAGGAAGGAAGGAAGGAAGGAAGGAAGGAAGGAAGGATGAGAAGCACAAGGCCAGGTCTGGAGAGATGCTCATCCAAGAGCCATACTGTATGGTCTCGGTGGCACGTGCCTTTCATCCCAGAACCCTGGATCTCTGTGAGTTCCAGGCCAGTCTGGAATACTTGGCGAGTTTCAGGATAGACAGTTCTACCTAGTGAGACCCTGCCTCAAAAAACAAAACAGAAACAACAACAACAACAAAAAAACAGCATTCATAACATTGAATGTAAATGAACTAACTAGTCCAACTTAAAGGTAATTTCAGACTGAATCACAAAAAGCAATATGTACTTAATATCTGCATGAGACTGATTTGTGTGTGTGTGTGTGTGTGTGTATGAGTATTTTGCCTGCAAATATGTCTGTGCACCATGTATAAGTCTGGTGCCCAAGGGGGCCAGAAGAGGACATTATATCCTCTGGAATTAGAGTTTAGACAGTGAAGCATTATATGGTAGTGGGAACCAAACCCGGGTCTTCTGTAAAAACAGCAGGTGCTCTTAACATGGAATCATCTCTCCAGCCCTGAGCCCATATTTAGATTGAAATGTACAAGTAGAAGTAGAGCACCCTGGGCTGGTGGAAGGCATCAGCTGATCATCTAGGCCCAGATCCAGCACTTTGAGTGGGTTGACCCCAACATCTACTCCAGCTACGAGCTGCTGAAGCATGTGGAGGGGCCAGTCCTACAGAACCAGATGCCATTACTGGACAGGACCAGTCCTAGGCTCACAAGCTGACCCCTAACACGGACCCATGCTTTCCCTGCAGGGAGGCAGGCCGGAGAGCACAGGGCAGTGAGTGGTGTTTCCTGCAGGCAACAAGCACAAAGGTTGAGTCCAGAGAGCCTCAGGTCAGCCAGCGTCCACATGGAGGGCAGAGAGGTGTACAGCAGCTTAGAGCTTTCACAGACTCAGTCTCTGAGCAAGCCACCCAGTCACACAATCGTCCTAGCTGTGAGGAACAAAGGAATGACCAAGATGAAGAATGCTTCATTTTCTGCATTGGACATCCTCAAATGACCTCCATGGTCTGTGTTGCCATATTGGTATCTATAGTCTCTGATGTTGAAGCCAAGGATTATATGGATGTCTGTGGTCTGACTGCTGCTGGAGACCAATGTCAATATCTGAGGCCCATACTACCACTGGAGACAAAGTGGATATCCCTAGTGTACATCAGGAGGTCATGTTAGTGTGCAAGGTCTGGATTGCCACCAGAGGCCATTTGAGGTGTATTACGATTTGTATATGCTCAGCTCAGGGAGTGGCACTATTAGGAGGTGTGGCCTTGTTGGAGTGGGTGTATCACTGTGGGTGTGGGCTTAAGACCCTTATCCTAGCTGCCTGGAAGCTAGTACTCTGCTAACAGCCTTCAGATGAACTCTCAGCACCAAATTACAAATTACCTCAGAGGCTCACGAAGGGAAAAACCCACAAGGCTTCTTGCCTTCGTCCAATTGGGGGCAAGCATATATCCTGAAGTCCTTCCTGCCTACATACCTCCCACCTACCTGTGATCAAGCACATTCTGTGCAGGTGGGGCAACCAAGCCTGCGTACAGAATCAGAAACATCAGTGGCTTGCTATCTTACAAGAGCAAAAGCCCCCAGCATCCCAGGACGTTATCTGTCCTTGAACCTTTGGAGTTTATGGGTTAGAGGAATTTTTGTTTTACAGATCTCTCGAACACTGTAATTTAAACTTAAAAGATAACTTTAGTCTTCACATACACTTCTGTAATCCTAGAACTTCCAGAGTACAAAGGCAGGAGGATCAGGGGTTCCATCCTTGGCTACACTGTGGGACGAAGGCAAGCTACATGCCACGGACGGTCCCAGCTGGGAAGATTCAGATCCGAGGAAGAACTTTAGATTTCAGAAGAGAAACAGGTTCCGCAGTGACAAACAGAAACAACCACACACAGAGGCGGTTTGAATCTGAATGTATTTAGGAGCTCTAAAGTAAGGATTTTTATACACGAAGAGTTGGTATTACTATTTCAAAAGATGTAGCCAGTGAGGCAAGCACAATAATCATAACCATTTGGCACAAGGAAATGCAAAATCAATCAGGTACAATGTTTCTCATGTAACAGATTTAGAGGATCAACTTACAGATGCCATCAATCTTCCTGATTAGAATACAGAATCACTTGTAGTTAACAGTAAACCTTCAAAAAGTTTGAAGTTTCTTATACCCCCTGGGTTTTACTAAGTTTTTTTTTTTTTTTTTGAGAAATTCTTATCTAACGTTTAGCTTTTACCTTGTAAAAGCTTCTTGACTTAATACTTTCCACAACACACGGTCAGAGCCACCCTCATCTACATAAGCAAAGCCATATAAACCTGCTTGTGGTCGGAAGGTTGTAATTATGTAAATGACTATGAGGCAAGGCGTTTCAATTCTTAAAAAGGAATTTGAGGTCAGTGAGTCCACTTCAAAGAACAGATTAACGGCCGGGCCATTAGGATGTCCTTGTGAAGAGAGGAAAAGGGGAAGTTTAGAGTAAACTGCTTTTGAGAACTATTATCAAAATAGTTCAGAATTATCCTCCAACCTGGAGAGTTCCACAGCCTCCCCAGGAGACTTTCTTGCCCTCTGAGTCAAATGCCTCAGTCTGTGGAACTTTTTTGTCCCACAGAATCTATTGCAGTTGGTGTGGCAGTTACATGAGAATCTGGTCTCAAAGCAAACTTACAAACATCCTTTTATCCAAGGGTGGGGGGGCGGTTTGGTCCAAATGGCTTCACTAATGAATTCTACTAAACATTTAAAGATAACTAATAGCAATTCTTTATAAGCTCTTCAAAAAAAAAAAAAAAAAAACCTAGGAAAGAATACTTCTCAATTTATTTTATGAGGCCAATATTTACCCAGTAATAAAACCAGGCGAGCTGTATATGGGCAAATGCCTGTTAACCAAGCACTTGAGAGGTGGAAGCAGGAATTCAAGGCTAGGATGTGTGTGCCCATCAGACAGGCCAGAAACATCAGCATCATGATGAGACATGCTGCTTCATCAGCACCTGTCTTACTCTCTTAAGACAGAGTCTGATGCTGGAGCTAGCCTGGCCGCCAGCAAGTCATAGTGACCCTCTGGTCTGTCCCTGCTTGATCCCCGCTCTTCATGACAATATCCAACTTTATGCATAAGTGCTTTTGTAGTGCCAGGACAGTGTTAGTGATCCCCCCAAAAAAACAAACAGGAGTTGACCCGATGTAAATTACAGCAGAGTCTTTATTCAAGCCTGCTCCAGCCCCTCCAGTGCACCACTGTGATGCAGCATGATTTTGGTGGTGGAGGAGCCCCAAATGTCTACTGGGGCAAGACTTTATAGTAAGCAGCAAGCTGGGGTGGGATGGGGGGGAGAATGTGGGAGGGTGGATAAGTGTGCAAGCATCTACTTGGAAAGCTACTGTGGCCTTTAACATAACTGACTGGTACTGGGAGTCATATCATAAACTTAATTTCTGCTCTCTTCTGCATTGGTGGTCATTAGGCAGAGACTGGGCTTGTAACCTGAGGGTGCAGGTTTGTTGGGGGGTGTAGGTACCGAGACCTGCGAGGCTTGTGACGTCATACAAGCGACAATTAAGACAATGTATAGGTCTGTTGCCAAGGCAACAGCCGCCATTTACCCAGAATTCCATAGCCCACCTGTATATACACGTCATCACCCGTATATAACCAGGCAGCGTTTCTCCCGTCTTCTTTTTCTTTTCTTTTCTTTTCTTTGCTTTGCTTTGCTTTGCTTTTCTTTGCTTTTCTTTTCTTTTCTTTGCTTTTCTTCCTCTCCTTCCTTCCCTCCTGCTACCCCTTCCCTATCTTAAATAAAGTCCCACGTGGAACTGTTTGGCCTGGTGTATCTCATTGCGGCCCACGTCTCCACCGCATCCCCCGCGGCCCACATGCGCGAGGCAAGCAGACAGGACCTTTTTCGCAGAAACCAACAGGGGGAATAACCTGGAGATGCTGGTCTTGCTGAGGATTAGCCTAGAGACTGGAGCTAGGCTCGGGTTTTGTTGGGGGCAACTTGGAAACTAATGCTAGGTGCCAGCCTATTTACCTGAGTTCAAACTGAGGTCAGGTTCTCTAAAATGGAGCCTGAACTTAAAAAATTTGGCTTGCTGGGCGGTGGTGGCGCACGCCTTTAATCCCAGCACTCTGGAAGGCAGAGGCAGGCAGATTTCTGAGTTCGAGGTCAGCCTGGTCTACAGAGTGAGTTCCAGGACAGCCAGGGCTATACAGAGAAACCCTGTCTTTAAAAAAAAAAAAAAAAATCCAAAACAACAACAACAACAACAAAAAAGTATACAGGCTTTGGAGGTTGGAGAGATAACTCTGGGGTTAAGAGCCCTGGATGCTCTGCCAGAGGACCTGGATTTGCTTCGCATCTCCCACGTGGTAACTGATAGCAATAGTAACTCCAGAGGATCCAGCACCCTCTTCTGACCTCTCTGAGGCACTCTTAACATGTGGTACACAGACTCAACATGCAGGGAAAACACCCATACATATAAAAGGAAATAAATGAATATATATATAGTATACAGGCTTTGGAGACCAGTGCCTTGTCTTTAATCTTTTTGAACCTCAGTCTACTTGTTCATAAAATAATTCTTCAGAGGGCTGTAAAATGGCAGTGAGCCAATCAGAAAGTTCTCTATGGTTTACTTGGGAAATGATCAATGAAACACAAATCCTGCTTTCCTTAGGTGAAAATAGGAAAGCAAATACCGCAAAGGCCTCGTTTAACAACAACAGCAATAACAAAAGGCTGTCCGGTATCTCCAGGTCTGGCCCGGCCGGATCCTTTTCCTGGGGACTACGGATGTGCCTGCGTCTGGAAACACTGCCCTGAATCTTCCAGCACAGTGACTCTGGCTGCCAAAGAATTAGGGCTGTGAGTGCTGTGGGCAGAAGTGAAGACCACAGGCCAGGCCAACCATCAGATCGCCGTCCGTAGTTCTCTCTCTACTCCTGCCTCCACCACTTTAATACAGCCCTCCATGGAGATGACCTCAGCTCCCGGTCCAGTCCCTTGCCCTGCAATAATAGTAACAGAACCACAACCGATTGGTCAGTGTTGAGTGCCTGTGAGCCCAGTGCTCAGGAGGCTCCGGTGAGGACTGCAGTGACTTTGAGGCCAGAGGGAGCCACAGAGAGAATCCCAAATCACCCTGGGCTAGAGCTACCCCTACCTCAAAAAACCAAAACCAAAACAGAAGACACAGAACAAAACCAGAGTACCTGACAGATGGGTCAGTATGCAGTAGTGCGTGTGCTTGTTAGCCAAGCCTAACTACCCGAGCTGCATCTGCAAAATCCACATAAAAATCTGGATCTGCAATCCCAGCACTCTGCTTATGTGGTGAGATGGGAGGCAGAGACGCTCATTGGCCAGCTAACCTTGGAGCTGCTGTCTAAAGACAGAAACAAGAGAAACCCTGCCTTAAAACAAGGCGGAAGAAAAGAACCAATTCCCCTAAAGTTGTCCTTCAGGGCTGGAGAGATGGCTCAGCGCTTAAGAGCATTGACTGCTCTTCCAGAGGTCCTGAGTTCAATTCCCAGCAACCACATAGTGGCTCACAGCCATCTGTAGTGGGATCCAGTGCCTTCTTCTGGTGGGTCTGTAGACAGCTACAGTGTACTCATATACATAAAATATATAGATCTTGGTAAAAAAAGGTTTTAACCTCCATACACCATGGTATGTGTGTCTCCACACTCAACATACATAGAATTTACACATCAATTCATCAATTTTAAAAAACAAAACAAAGAACAACTAATAACCTAACCAAACCAACCAACCAAACAAGGGATTCAGGGCAATCCAAGTTTTAATTTGATGGGTTTGCTGGAGACTGAGGGAGTATACCTGTGGCCTAGCACACAGGCAGACAGCTGAGGCAGGAGGATCACTTGAGCTCAGTAGTTCCTGCAATCTCCCTAGCTTCCAGAAAACCAAACCAAACCAGGCCATCTCCTTAGCAGAGTTCTGGTCATACCACTTTGCTGATCAACAAACCATGTGCTTCCTCACGGCCTTCCAAAGAATTCTCAGCTGTATGTTCTGGCATGTGGTAGACCATGAAGTAAGATGCTCTAAGTTGCATCTGTGGAATAAAAACAGGGATGAAGGTCTACTTCGGTGATTAAGACTTTACCTTGCATATACAATGTCATCAGGTTCAGTCTCCAGGACCTCAAAAAAAAAATGATGATTCATTTTCATTGTTAAATTTGGTATATCATTTTTTGTGTTTAAATGTTTTATTTCTTTTTAATTGTTTATAGATTTATTTATTTTATGTGTATGAATGTTTTGCCTACATATATGTGTGTGTGTGCCATCTGTGTGCCTGGTGCTCAAGAGGTCAGAAGAGGGATGTACAATCTCATGGGACTGCAGTTATGAATGGTTATGAGCCACCACATGGGAGCAGCCAGTGCTCCTAACTGCTGAGCCATTTCTTCAGCTCTTTACTGTTTTATTGTAACCCGTCCCGCGGGTCAGTTATTCCAGGGTTCCGAAGGGGCGCTACCTGCGGGTCAAGAAGGGGGGGAGAAGGAGGGAGGCCAAGCACCAAGAAAGACAGAGTCACTCTGGGTTTTGTCAAAGCCTCGTTTAATGTTCTGGGGTACACAGGTTTTAAGGCTTTCAGGAGGGGCGTACCCCAAGGCAAGGACAAAGGAAGGAAGGGCAATCTAGCAGTTTCAGCAGGAAGAGATAAGGGTCCTCTGGTGGAGACAACAGGTGTTTGCACAGGCCGGAGCCTGCCGCAGTTATCTCAGGACTTCCTTCCACCGCAATTACTGGAGTCGGTGGGTGATGATGCAGGCAGGACCATTCTGCAGTTATCTTCAAGACAATGACTAAACCAATGCCGACGGGAGAGGCTCTAGTTAATTGTTCTTATATTTTAGCAGCCACCACCTTAGGGCTGAGTAAGCAATAGTCCGAATAGCTCAGGATGGCTTCCCACATTTTATTTCTTAGGTGAAATAGTAGATACATGCTTGGTTTACTTAAGAATGGTAAAATATGCAAAACATAGCAATGACCACTCTTGACATTTCCTGTCCCTCCAGTGTTCTACAAACACCAGCGTTATTGGGGTAGAGAGAGATGTAGCTCAGGGGTGGAGACACATTGAACATTCGTGAAGACCTTGGATCCAAGCACCAGCGCTGCAATAAACAGGCAAACAGACATATTAATGGCCTCAGCATCAGAATTCTTTCTCTTAGGTAAGTGTTTCTATGGTGTATCTATAGTGTGCATTAGCAACATTCATTGTGATAGCTGAATGCTTCTCCACTGTCTGAATACATCATTCAGTTCTTCCTTTCACTGGCAAGCATACTAGGCTAGTTCCTTTGTCTGTTTCAAATTGTAATGTTGTAAATATTTGTGAACAAATCTGTTTAAATATCCTTTCCTTCCTTTTTTCACCTGAGGGGAAGCAATATATATAATATTATATACATATATATATGTGTGTGTGTGTATAACGTTTTTTATACAATATATCTGCTGATCACAGTTCCTCTCCCCTACTCCTCTAAGCTCTTTCTACCTTCCCACCCACCCAAATCCTTTCTCTCTCTCTTTCTCTCTCTCTCTCTCTCTCTCTGATTAGAAAACAAACACCTTTAATCCCAGCACTTGAGAGGCAGCCTGTTCTACTGAGTAATTTCTAGGACAACCAGGGCTGTTACTCAAAGCCCACCCCACCCCCAGGCAGAAAGAAAGTAAGGAAGGAAGAAAGAAAGAAAGAAAGAAAGAAAGAAAGAAAGAAAGAAAGAAAGAGAAAATATAGGCAACAAACCAGAATAGGGCAAAATAAACAGAAAAAAAAGATGCAAAGAAAAGGGGCAAAACAAACAGAACCAGAGGCACACATTTGCACACAGTGAATTCTCATAAGAAAAAATAAAATGCCGGGCGGTGGTGGTGCACGCCTGTAATCCCAGCACTCTGGGAGGCAGAGGCAGGCTGATTTCTGAGTTCGAGGCCAGCCTGGTCTACAGAGTGAGTTCCAGGACAGCCAGGGCTATACAGAGAAACCCTTTCTCGAAAAAACCAAATCCAAAAAACCAAACAAAGAAGAAGAAGAAGAAGAAGAAGAAGAAGAAGAAGAAGAAGAAGAAGAAGAAGAAGAAATAAAATAGAAACCATAAAATACACAAGCAAAAGACCTGTAATGTGGAAAAAAAAAAAAAAAAAAGCACAGACAAGGACAATGAGACAAAACCCTCCACACTGTCTCTGAGCTCATTTGGTGTTGGCCATATGCGATTGGGCATGCATGGGGCCTGCTCTTAAGTGTGAGACTCCCCTCGAGAAAAGTGACTTTTTGAAACAATCTCTCATATTAGCCTTGGCTATGTTGGAACTCACTATGTAGACCAGGGTGGCCTTGAATTCACAGAGATTTGCCTGCCTTTGCTTCTGAACATTAAAAAGAAAATGAAAAGGTATGATTCATTTTCTCAGCAGCTAAGGAAGTCAGGGAGACTAATGAAACTTCCCGGCTGTGGCTGTGGAAATGACCACAGAGAGATCAGGGGTTTGGAAAGAAATGGTACAATATCTCTCTATTCTCACTCCCGGAATGATTATTCTCCCTATCTCTTCTGCATAGTTTAGGGTAGCTCCTCCCTCAGCCAAGGGGTTGACCTGCCAAGCCGGAATAGCAGGTCTCCACTCAGGTTAAAGGTTCCATTCTCAGGACAATAGTGTTCCCTTAGTGAGCTTTTGCTGCTACTGTAACACCCTCTCCTCTGAAGAGGCAACCATAAAACCCCTTAGGATGATACTGGAGAATGGAAATGACCCATTCCTACCGAGAAAATCTGGAGCTCTGGCTCCTTGGTGGAAGGGTTGATGTCTGGGTGAGTTTCAGTCCCACCCTCACACACAGCCTCCCGACCGGGCGTCCTCTCAGGATCCGATAAGAAACCAGAGGTCCCTTCTGGCCTGAGAGGCAAGACCCTTTGGAACTTTTGCTTTCTAGGTGGGACCCTGCCCAGAGCTGGCCTGTCCAGTTTCAATATCTTGTTCTCATTATTATCTTCATATCATTTTCGGATTGTTATTGCTAATGTATAGATGCTTTTAGAGTTGCGCTTGTATCTTGCAACGTTGCTGTGTGACTTGTATCTTCGTTGTTGGTATTTTAGTGTTTACAGTATCCTGCCGGCATGTCTGTCTGTGTACCTACCACATGTGGCCCTGATGCCTGAAGAGCCCACAGAAGAGTGCCAGATCTCTGCGACTGGAGTTACAGATAGTTGTGTGGGTGCTGAAAATTGAACCCGGACCTACCGGAAGAGCAGCTCTTCCCACTGAGACACCCCTTAGGCTCGCTCTCTTTTTAATGAATAAGTTTCACACAGTGCAGTGCAGGCTATCCTAGAACGCATCATGTAGGCTAGGATAACCTTGAATTTCAGCAGTAGCTTGCTATAAGCCTCGGTCTCCCAAGTGCTGCAATCGAGTCAACATACCTAACTTTTCCTTAGATTTATAGAGGCAAATTGAAAATTTATATCTATTTAGGACTACAGAAATAGATCAGTGGCTAAGAACACTTGTTATACAAGCGTGAGAACCTGAGTTTGAAATCACAATGAGAAGCCAAATCTTTTTTTTTTTTTTTTTTTTTTTTTTTTTTGGTTTTTCGAGACAGGGTTTTTCTGTGTAGCCCTGGCTGTCCTGGAACTCACTCTGTAGACCAGGCTGGCCTCGACCTTAGAAATCTGCCTGCCTTTGCCTCCCAAGTGCTGGGATTAAAGGTGTGCACCACCACCGCCTGGCTTATACTTTTTGTTTTTAAAGAAAAACAAAATTAAAATTAGGAAACCAGTGTTTTGCTGTCCTGATCATGTCTCTGTCACATTCAAGGTTAGTCTTCACACAGAATGGCCAGGACAACTATTAACTTTCTAGAAACGTAAAGGTAGTTAGTATATTGGAGAGTGATACAAAAAACTTTAAAAAAAAATAATGTATATCTCTTATTATCTTATGATGTATATCTCTTATTATCTCTTTTAAGACTATTAAGCTTGGAGGTTGGAGAGATGGTTCAGCGGTTAAGAGCACTGACTGCTCTTCCAGAGGTCCTGAGTTCAATTCCTAGCAACCACATGGTGCTCATAGCCATCTGCAATGTGATCTGATACCCTCTTCTGAAGGCAGCTACAGTGTACTCCTATACATAAAATAAATAATTCTTAAAAAAAAAAAACCTTAAAAAAAAGAATATTAAGCTTAAGCTTGTAGCATCCAAAAAAAAAAAAAAAAAAAGCATAAAACCAAAGAGCAAGCCACCTTTTGAGAGGGGCTGTGATAGCCTCTACCACAGACTCAGTCAGTAAAGGAGATGAGCATCAGAGAAAACAGGTGGATTTCTGAGTCTGAGGCTAGCCTAGTCTCTAGAGTGAGTTCCAGGACAGTCAAGGCTACACAGAGAAACCCTGTCTCGAAAACAACCCAAAGAAAGAAAGAAAGAAAGAAAGAAAGAAAGAAAGAAAGAAAGAAAGAAAGAAAGAAGGAAAGAAAGCAAGCAAGCATTTTATCTTTCTGGGAAGGAAAAGGAAAGATGACCTTCACGGCTCAGAGGCAGATAGGCCCCGGCACCAACTCAGGATGAGTGAGATCTGTCCTTACAAAAGACCAGCTGCTTCACTTGCTCTTCCTTTCCCTCTGTTACCACAGAGTCTTTAGGAAAAGTGTAAATGCTTCAGACTGACTTAACTATGCCACAGGGAGTGAAGGTAAGAGAGCTCTCCATCTTGAACTAAAGGTTACTAGGAAACAGCAGTTCCTCCTGAGGCCAGCCTGTGGGTGACAGTGGTGCAGGCGAGGCTGGGGGCGGAGCAAGCACAGCGGCTGCTCAGTGCAGTCCTGGCAGTAGCTTCCCTTCACTTCCTGCTGTGGAGTGGTATGAGGGAGGGAGCCAGGTGCTCCTTATCTCTAGACACACTAATGAGTCATGGTATCAAGTTAATGGGTGTCAGCATGAGGCATTATAAAATGACAAAACACGAGAATTCCCACTGTGGAGTCTGGTGAAGTCTGTCACCAACTGAAAAATCACAGTACAACTGACATATTGCTGTCAATGCAGTCAATATCACACACACACACAACTGCACACACTCAAGCATACATGCAAACACACACACACACACACACACACACACACACACTGAAAGGATAGAAAATAATACAGCCTAATTCTAATGATCCCCAAGAAATCAGTAGTTTAAAATGCTATCTCGCTTTGTTAGAAACTAGGTAAAAGGTCACATTCCAGAGCCCGCCCTTTGTTTAGACCTAGCAGAAAGGCCTTGAATAGGTGATCCTGGCCCCATAGGGTAACTGGAAATGGGCTAAGCTTATCTTGCTTTTGTAAACTTACGCCATTACCCCTAAGCAGGAGTTCACGCAGCTGTAGACATTATAGGAAACTAATTGGTTCACTGAGCGCGGGCTCCGATAATTTAAACTGATTGGCCTACAAACTATGGAGTGGTACAAATCAATTGGCTCGAATTTCGTGGGCTCTCCATGCTAAGAAATGATTGGTTTGTGATTCGCGGGCTCTGTCGTAAACTTATAAAAGCTATCTCAATTCGGCACTCGTGGTCCATAGTCCTCTGACCCTTCGTGGTGCACGGTGGCTATGGAATCCAGAATTCTGGAAATAAAGAAATCCTCATGCTATTGCATCGAGACCGTTTCTCGCGAGTGATTTGGGTGTTGCCTTCCGGGGTGTGGGGTGCTGGGGCACCCTCGGTTTTTGGGGACTTACAACACACACACACACACACACACACACACACACCTTTTCCCATGTTGAGAGGGCTTCCTGAACCTAAGTTGGTCTCAAACTCCATATTCAGTAGACAACAAACTTGAGTTTCTAATTCTCTGCCTCTAGTGCCGCAATGCTGGAATTACAGTCATGTGCCACTACGCAAGGATTTCTTTGATACTGGTGGCTGAACTCAGGGCTTTGTCCATGCTAGGCAAGCATTGTACAAACTGAGCCACATTCCTTTAGAGCAATTTTCAAGTAAGAATGTCCAAATAGCAATGCAGCATGCTTAAGGCCTGAGCATATGTGATCTTGAATATGATCTTACTTCAATTCTGCATCATTTCTGGGAATCTCATGCACAAGATTCTTCTATGTACAGAAATAACTTTACTTTCCTATGACCCATGGTTTTGTTTTGTGAACTTTTAACCCTGTCTGATGCAACTCAGGGAAAACCCTATGATCTCAATTAACTTCCTTACCCATCCCTTGAAGATAATAACTCACAAAAGTGCAAGTATGGCTGCCTCAGTAAAGTGTGGATCTTATTGAGCAGTCCACGCCTGTGCTCTTGGTTGTTTCCTCTTCTGTCCCTTGAGTTTATATTAACTACTGTATTTAATCTGGTTAAGGTGTCTTTAAGTCAGACTCTGTGCACATAACTTTAGCTTCAACACTCAGTAGGCAGAGGCCTACTGGGAACTAAACTTGATTCCCTGCAAGAGCTGGAAACTCAAGGCCAGCTTGGTCTATACAGTAACACCCTTATACAGTAAGACCCTGTCTCAAAAAGAAAGAAAGGAAGAGAGAGAGAGAGAGAGAGAGAGAGAGAGAAGAAAGAGGTGGCTGGAGAGATGGCTCAGTGATTAAGAGCACTGACTACCTTTCCAAAGGTTCTGAATTTCAATTCCCTGCACACATATGGTGGCTTATCAGCCATCTGTAATGTGTCTAAAGACAGCTACTGTGTATTCATATAAAATAAATAAATCTATAAAAGGAAAAAGAAAGAGATGGGGGAAGGAAAGGAAAGGAAATAAAATGCTCTTCTCAGCAGTGTAGAGTGCAGCTCTTGCGGGGAATCAAGTTTAGTTCCCAGCACCCACATCACGCGGCTCACATTGCCTGTAACTCTAGTTTCAGGACCCAATGCCTCTGGCTATCTTGAGCACTTTAACTTATGTGTGCACACATGTACACACACACACACACACACACACACACACATACACAATCTTTTAAAACAATAAGCTCTAACTTGGAACTTACCACCACACTTAGAAATATTCTCTAGCCTACCTTGCAGTACTGTAGTATAGCCTGGCAGGGAGACAATGGTGGGTGAGCAATAGGCAGGACCGTAGTTTGACCAGGACTGTAGGCCTGTATACCTGGTGCCCTCCATTTAAATGAAAACTTCATGCTAATACTCCCTGAGATAGATTTGTAGGTGAGTGTTCCTCTTTCTAATATGGTTACATTGAATGAATGTCCTTTTCCTGATTTCCACTATTATCTGTGCCTTCAATTGGCATATTAAGGACTGGTGACTTGTGTAAGGGCTCCCTGGGCCAGCCTTTGACCACACCATCTGTGGCAACACTTCTACAAGTATATAGCTAATTAAAAAAAATCAGCTATATCAGAATTACAAAAGGAAAAGAATGAGGCACCTAATTATATGTTTTTATTTTTTGTTTTAGAATTTGTACACTCAGTCAATTAAGCACATGTAAAATACTTCATTTAAAAGTTGTTTTGAAACCCTGAGATTTTACCTCACACTGATCAGAATGGCTAAGATAAAGAACTCAGAAGATAGCAGGTACTGGTGAGGATGTGGAGAAAGAGGAACACTCCTCCACTGCTGGTGGGATTACAAGCTGGTAAAACAACTCTGGAAATCAGTCTGGTGGTTCCTCAGAAAACTGGGCATGATACTACCAGAGGACTCTGCTATACCATTCCTGGGCATAGACCCAGAGTTTTATCCTGCATGTAATAAGGATACATACTCTACTATGTTCATAGCAGCCCTATTTATAATAGCCAGAAGCTGGAAAGAACCCAGATGTCCCTCAATTGAGGAATGGATACAGAAAATGTGGTATAAAAAAAAAGAAAAGAAAATGTGGTATATATGCACAATGGAGTACTATTCAGCCATTAGAAACAATGAATTCATGAAATTATAAGACAAATGGATGGAACTGGAGAATATCATCCTGAAGGAGGTAACCCAATCACAAAAGAACACTCATGGTATGCACTCACTGATAAGTGGATATTAGCCTAGAAGCTTGGAATACTTAAGACACAATTCACATAACAAATGATGTCCAAGAAGGAGGAAGGACAAAGTATGGATACTCTAGTCATTCTTAGAAGGAGGAACAAAATACCCACAGAAGGAGATACAAAGTGTGGAGCAGAGTCTGAGGGAAAGACCATCCAGAGACTATCCCATCTAGGAATCCATCCCATATACAGTTACAAAACCCAGACACTATTGTGGATGCCCACAAGTGCTTGCTGACAGGATCCGGATATAGCTGTCACCTGGAAGGCTCTGCTAGTGCATAACAAATACAGAGGGGGACACTTTCAGCCAGTCATTGAACTGAGCACAGGGTCCCCCAATGGATGAGATAGAGAAAGGACCAAAGGAGCTGAAGGGGTTTGCAGCGCCATAGAAGGAACATCAATATGAGTCACCAAGTACTTCCAGAGCTCCCAGGGACAAAACCATCAACCAAAGAGTACACATAGAGTTACCCATGGCTCCAGACATAGCAGCAGAGGATGATCTTGTTGGACACCAAATGTGGGAGAGGCCCTTGGTCCTGGAAAGACTTAATACTATAATGTAGAGAAATACCAGGACAGGGAAGCAAGGGTGAGTTGATTGGGGAAGGGGAGATGGCTTACGGGATTTTCAGGAGAGGGGGGATCCAGAAAAGGGGACAACATTTGGAGTGCAAATAAAGAATATACCTAATTAAAAAAAAAGTTGTTTTGATCTGTCACTCCTGGTACACACCCATGATCATAACACTTGGGAGGTAGAGGCCAGGAGATCAAAAATTCAAAACTAGCAGGAAGGCTGGAGAAATGGTTCAGTAGTTAAGAGCACTGACTGCAATTCCAGAGGTCCTGAATTCAATTCCCAGCACTCACATAGTGGCTCACAACCATCTGTAATGGGATGCAATGCCCTCTTCTGCTGTGTCTGAAGACAGCTACAGTGTATACATATACAGAAAATAAATAAATGATCATTTTAAATAACACTAGCAGGAAAGCAAGTTTGAAGCTACTGCGGGCTACTTGAGACCTTGTCTTAAACAAACAAATAAAAAGGTTTTTGGACCTGGGCTTGGTGGCACGGGTCAAGTAATCCCAGATACTTAGGAGGCTGAGACCAGAGTGCAGGAAGTTCAGTGTTAACCTGGGTATCTAGGAGAACATATCTCAAAATAAAAAGTAAAAGGAATTGGGGATATATCTAAGTGGTAATGTGCTTGCCTAGCACTCACAAGACTCCAGGTTTGTTCTCTAGCAACACAAAATGAGACAAGCAAATACAAATTGCTCTGGGTACTTTTTAGAAGTTTGTTGAACAGTTAATGGTGCCGCGGACATCTTTCGTTTGGCCTGCTAGGAATGAAGACACACATCTATCAGTAAGGCTAGGTGCCTGGGTAACATTCAGCCTCTTTACTTCTCTCTCAATATTATTATAATTGTTTTCATTTATGTATTTTGTGAGAGGGTCATCATTGTGGAGATTACTCTCTCCTTGTACCACATGGGCTCCTGGGATGGAACCCAAGTCCTCAGGCTCTGTCGGAACTGCTTTTATCCACTGAGCCATCTTGCTGGTCCTATTTTGTTTGAGATTTATTTTTATTATTTTTACTTATGTGTATGTGTGCATGTGTTGCATGTGGGTATGCGCACATGCGTGCAGGTGGTGGAAACCAGAGGTAAAGGATTGCCTTGCGGCTGGAGTTACAGGGAGCTGTGGGCCACTCAGTGTGGGTGCTGGGAACTGAACCTTGGTCCTCTGCAAGAGCAGTGAGCATCCAGGAAGCATTCTTGTCTGTCTCTTCAGCATGCTGTTCTGTCTCTTCAGCCCCCTTATTTACTTTTTGTTTTGTATTTATTGTTTGTTCATCTATTTTTGAGATACAATCTCATAAAGTCCATGCTGACTTTGAACTTGCTATTTGCTGAGAAGGATATTAAAACTTCTGACCTTGTTGCCTCTACCCCCCAAAGACTGAGATTATAGGTATACACCACCATGCCCAGTTTATTTGGTACTGGGAATTGAATCCAGGGCTTTGTACACACTGTATAAGCACTCTACCAACTGATTTAAACCCCTGTCCCTTAACCTCTTTACTTCTTAAAAGGGTTTAATTATTTTCCTGCAATCTGATTTTATACATTCACATATTTTATAAATTCACAGCACAACATACCCTCTCATGCTCTCTTGAGTTCACTGGCGATAAGTAACTTGATTATTAATTTTGAATCTTTAATTATAACCAGGCAATGGTGGCGCACGCCTGTAATCCCAGCACTTGGGAGGCAGAGGCAGGTGGATTTCTGAGTTCGAGGCCAGCCTGGTCTACAGAGTGAGTTCCAGGACAGCCAGGGCTACACAGAGAAACCCTGTCTCGAAAAAACCAAATCCAAAAAACAAAACAAAAAGTAAAAGTAGACTGGTTGTGGGGAGCCCCCAGAGATGACCACTCAGACACAGTCTATACACAATTGAAAGTCTATATTCCAGCTGACTGAGACTACACTTGTGTATTTGGGGACCCAGGGATAGCCTTCAGTGTCCAGAGCATGGGGTGTTTGAAGGCAAAAACCATGCCCTGGTATCTTGGTTGGGAGCTGTGTGTGTGTGTGTGTGTGTGTGTGTGTGTGTGTGTGTGTGTTTTGCAGGGAACACTGGCTTTGTATAAGCAAACAATTTGACAGAAGATAAGTGGTTAGATGGAGAGGAGGTTCTGTGCTAAGATAAACAGTTAGCTGGAGGGGTTGCTCACAAGCAGGCAGTTTTAACAGAAGCTGAAATAAATTAGCTGGGGTATCTTGACTTTGGGTTCCTAGAATAGAGTTGGGTAATTTTCCATGGGATTCTCCATCAAGGAGGTCAAGTTCTGGTTAAACCTGAAATGGCCTTATCAAGAATACAGGATGAAGTAACCTCAGCACTGCTTTGCCCTGTTACAGAACTTACTAAATATGGTTGGCTCTATTATATATCCCATACATACTGTACTGGCAGTTTTGTGATGTCTCTATATGGTCACCAGGTGATAGTTAGAAATCAGGGTCCCCTCTTAGGGGGCTTAATCTAGGTAATAAAATAACTTAAGAATGTGTCTTAGTTAGGGTTTTACTGCTGTGAACAAACACCATGACCAAGGCAACACTTACAAGGACAACATTTAACTGGGGCTGGCTTACAGGTTCAGAGGTTCAGTCTATTATCATCAAGGAGGGAACATGGCAGCGTCCAGGCAGGAGGAGCTGAGAATTCTACATCTTCATTGGAAGGCTGCTAGCAGAATACTCACTTCCAGGCAGCTGGTACTAGGGTATTAAAGCCCATGCCCACAGTGACACACCTAATCCAACAAGTCTACATTTCCTAATAGTGCCACTCCTTATGCAGAATACATACAAACCATCACAGAATGGTACTCAAACAGAAGTTTGAGGACAATTTTGTTTGACCTTAAAAGAAAAATTCCTGGGCAGGCAAACTGCCCAGATGGTGAAAATGGAGAAGGGGAAGAAGAAAGCAAACACCCCAACTGAGCTACACTCGTCTGGACATCAGCTGCACGGGGCGGGCAGCCACAGAAGGGGATGGGTTTGAGCATGGAAACACAAAATGTTAAGGGAAGCATGTTTAGAATAGAAATAGAAGAACAGGAAAAGTTTTGTCTGTGGCCCTATAAAAGAGTGTCTATATGGAGGGGGGCAGGGAATTCTGGCAAGGAAATGTACATATTCCATTAAAAGAATAAATATTCCTCCTTCCTCTTTAACAGGACTTAAAGTGGTCTTCATCGGGTCAAGAACCAGACCTGCCCAACCTGATTAACTTCTATGGGTGGAGACAATGGCGTGTCTCTACCTACAGGCGAATTCCATTCTTTACTACAGCAATATGACTGGCATAATCAATTTAGAGCATTTCATCCTGGGACCAGTAATTGGTTTCCAAATAAGCATGTGGCCAGTTTTGTAGGGTTCTTAAAGATACTTCCTCTCTCCTGCAAGTGGGTCTTCTTTCTCTGGATGTTAGCACATCTGGGGTATAATGTCAAGAATTGCTTCAATCACTTCCCCACTGTCTGAGGGCAGCAAGAGACCTGGGTTGTCACACTTGAAGAGCTAGAAGAATCCTCTAGTTTTTGTATCATTGTTGATTAATGACATCAGTCAACCTTGCCCTAACCTGGACTTCCTTGTCTTATAAGTGTTCTTATTATCTGTGAATATGAATCATGAGAACGGGTTTTATTCAGTATTTGCAACTGAAGTACTCTCACTGATTCATTGCATGTTAGTGTTCTTGGGAATTAGTTGGTTGCCATAACCTGAATCTGAAATGTACCCCACCAAAGACGCTGGAAGCCTCAGTCTCCAGCTTGTGGTACTGATGAGAGGCTATAGACCATAAAGGAGCTAATGAGGAAGCTGGGGGTAGCACCTACTTGGTGGGAGTAGAGGCAGGAAGCAGCGAGAGCCGGGTCCTACTTCCTGTTCACTGTTGGATGAGCAGCCTTCTCCCACCATGACATGTCCATCACAACATTTTGCCTTATTAGAAAGAACAAGCAGTAGAGCCAGCTAGTCACGCATGGAGTCTCTGAGCCTGTGGGTCAAAATAAACATGCCTCCCTCTCATGTTGTTTTCTCAGGGATCTGTCACAATGATGGAAAGTATCCAGCTCACTAGTTACTCTGGATGCTTGTAAAATATTTTCTACAACTCATCCGGTGCAGTTAGACAACTCTCTAAAGAATATACACGGCTCCAAATTTACAAGCACTCTACAAGATACACAGCCCCCAGCATCCTGTCAGGATCAGTTTGTGTCAAAAGCTCTGTGGCCATCTCTTCATGGCTTCTATTGCAGACTCTGGCCAGGTTTGAAGAATGTAATTCTTTCCTTAAAGCACTTAAAAATTCCCGGGTGGGCAAAGGGTGAAACTGAGTTAAGAGCTTGCCTCGATTGTGTGAGGTCCTGAGGCTTACTGTATTTAATTCTGTTTAAGTTCTGAATTCCTTTAAGTAGACTGCTTGAATAGATTTCTTACCCCATATTTCTTTCTTCTTGCTTGTCCTACTGACCCAAACCTTCCTCCTGGTGATCTCAAATTTCAGTCTTACCTGCCTACCAGGAACCACTTCTTCTTTAAGTATCTTCATGTTCCTCTAAGTGTCGTGGGGTATATTTACAAGGAGGAAATGAATAGCCCAGAGACCCCAGGAGACTTTCATCAGGATGACCGCAACAGAGGTGCCCAGTTCCTGTGCCTGTTTCCCTCTGTGGAGTAAAGAAAATTTATAAACTGTTAACTTTGTGTGCTCCCATGAACTTCTTTAAAAGTTCCTGAGTTATATTGAAGTTAGTTTTAACTACCAAAGATTTCAAAGAGAGGTGGAGAGTTAATCAGAAAGCTTTATTTCAAGAGCCACTCTTATTACTTAAAACATCACTGGCCATCATTCAGCATGTGAAGGTAATAACTTCTTTATCGCAGCCACCTGTCATTTCTGGCCGCCAGGCCATTAGCTCGAGTAATCAACCTTGGTTTCCTTTCCGTCCCTCTCAGATTTGCCTTTAGCTGTGCTTTGTGTAATAACCTCCAACAATCTGCTTTATATGCACTTACAGGTATGAGTAGAAGTTAAAATATATTACAGGTTCTGTAATATATTTTCACATACTAACTATATTTCACATAGCAACTATGGGAAACTTAATTTTCTACCCATTAAAAACTTTTCCTTTTAATTATTTATCAATTTTTTCCTTATTTTTCTTGGAATGTACTCCTGAATTACATTCCCATTTGCTGTAAAATTCTGTGAAACCGTCCATTGTGTGTTAAAAAACATTATCCTGTATTCAGGTCGCCAAGGATTTTAATTTTTTCATTTATTTAATTAATTAACATTTTAAAATAATGAGCAGAGGGGCAGGACATAATGATATACACTTACACCACTTGGGTAGTAGAGACAGAAAGACATCCTTGGCTACCTAGCAAATTTGATCTCAGCCTGGAATACAGGAGTCCCTGTCTTGAGATGCGGGGGTGGGGGAGTGGGAAGACATATAAAGGAAGAAATGAAAGCCTGATCTATTAATTTAAAAACAGTTGGATATAGTAGTGCTTGCCTTTTATCCCAACACTCAGGAGACAGAGGCAGGTATATCTCTGTGAGTTTGAGTCTAGCCTGATCTACAAAGCAAGTTCTAGGCTAGCCAGAGCTACATAGTAAGACCTCATCTCAGAATAAACAAAACAAAAAACCAGAAATAAATTTAAGAACAAAGGATTCAGACACTTCTTCCCAAAAGATGCCTAGGTCCACTGAGCACACGAAAAAGATCCTCAGAGGTATTAATCAGTAAAAGTACCACACTACTTTACATGTGCTAGGACAAATGGTTATATTATAACTAAAAATTACAGGCACTAGAACCCTGGGGGATTCAGAGAAATTAGAATCCTAATGCATGGCTATTGGGACTGTAAACCAATACAGTCACTGAGGGATCCGATTGGCATTTCCTTAAATGATTTAATAAAGAGTTCTCATCTAACCTAGAAATACCACACCTAGCCTCACAGAATTGATAAGAGTGTCTGCACACATGTGCACACAAATGTGCACAGCAACATTATCAGAACCTAAAAAAAGGAAATGATCTATATGTATGGTAAATGAATGAACAAATGTGTTGTGTACACTCAGTGGAATATAATTATGCCCTAAAAAGTAATGAAGTGTTGACACATGCAACACATGGATGAACTTTGAGAACACTGTGCTAAGTGAAAGAAGCCAGACACACAAAAGGCCACATACTCTATAATTGTGCAGAACAGGCAAACATGTAGAGCTTACTGTTACATCAGTGTTAGCCAGAAATAAGTTGGGAGAATGAGGGATGAGGAACGTAGTTGTGGGCACAGCATTTACTCTTGGCCTATTAAAAAAGTTCTGGAACTAGATAATAATGATGTGGATAACTGACTAAATGGTTACTTCTGAATGTACTAAAACACAATGCATTGTATACATTGTAAGTTGTTCCTGTTTTTGTTTTTTGTTTTGGTTTGTTTTTACAGTGCCAGGGATTGAACCCATAGTCTTTCGTATGCTAGTCAAGTACTGTAGCAATAAGCTATACCCTCAATTCTATATATTGTATATCATAAGACAAATTGTATAGTATATGACTAGAATTCAATTACAGGGTCTGGGAAGATTTTTCAGTTGTTAAGAGCACTTGCAGACAACCCACACTAGATGACTCACAATCTCCTGGAACTCCAGTTCCAGGGAATTTGAGTTTTCTTTTGACTCCTGTGGGCCTCTGCACACATGTGCTATGCACACACTTAAGTACACACACATTCACATAAAGAAAATATTTAAAAAAGCAACCAATAATTATATTTCCACTCTATTCTATTATAGTGACAAAACTGGTTCTAGAAATATCTTCAGAATCCAGGTAAAAAGTGTACAGAAAAAAAAATAACAATAGCTGTGCTGTAAATCCAGCACATGGGAAACTGAGGCAGAAGTATTGAGAATTCCAAGCCAGCCTCTGTTTTATATTGAGACAAACACTGACACAAATAACAGTATTCAGCAATGACGCACCATATCTGAATTCACATTCTAACTCTTCAAATATCTCACTGTGGTTTATGCTTTCATGCTTCTCTTGTTCTCTGTGTTGAAATAATAACTACCTCTAGAGAGAAGGGTACAATTAAGGCACAGCTTATTTGCTGCTGTTGGCTGGGGGGTGGAGTACAAAGAATTGGTTTTATTTTTTCTGCTCTTTCAAATTTGATCCCAAACCCATCGATCTGAAAAAGGAACCAGGTGTACGTTGTTGTCTAGAAGGCATGAGTCTCTGCTTGTGTCTCACAGAAAGATTAAAAAGTGAGAGATGCCAGGAGCTTTAGGTTCCTATTGTCACAATGCCTTAGTAAGTATAGATAGGAATCTCATGGGTGATGAATCACAGAAGTAGAAATACATCTCTGAAAAGTCTCCAAGCCTCACCGAACACTAAGGACAAGCACATTAGTATAGTAAGATCAGTTCAGTGCTGCAGCGTTGCTCAGTGGTAGTGTATTTGCCTAGATGCAGGAAGTGATTCATGAATAGAGATAGCACATATATTAAAACTGAACCAATACAAAGAAGATTAGAGTGGTCCCTGCACTAAAAAGGCATGCAAAAGCATCAAGGAAAAAGCATTCCGTATTATAAAAGCCAGGTGTGTGAATAACAGGTATTGATTGAATACCATAGTTACATTTTTTGCAAAGTAACATTTATGTAATCTTACATAACATGAATATGTAGTATTGGTGTTTGTTAATTACTTACCTTTTATTCAAGTTAATGTTTGGGTTGAAATGTACATCTAGGCTCTTAGCTGGGTATGGTAACATTTGCCTAAAGTTCCGGCAACTTGGGAGACTGAACTGGGAGGATTTTGAGCTCCAGACAAATCTAATTAATGACTCTATATCAAAGTAATAACAATAATATTGATAAAAAATGAAACTCAGAAGTTTATGCAAAAATACTGTTTTCAGAGATTATTTCTCAGCGTGGTTGATCTAGACATTCATTTCCTGAGTTATGTATTTTGGGAATATTTGAATTTCCTTTTTTTTTTAATCCTTTTTTTTTTTTTTTGAGACAGGGTTTCTCTGTATAACAGCCCTGGCTCTCCCGACATTCACTCTGAAGACCCAACTGGCCTTGAATTCACAGAGATCTGCCTGCCTCTGCCTCCTGAGTAGATTAAAGTCATGTGTCACTACTGCCAGTCTATTTGCAGTTCTTATAAAAAAATTATACATTTATGATACATCACATAACATTTGTTCGATTAAGAAAGATTAATGAAAATTTCCAAGTAAACAACACACAAGCTGTTGGCGGTCAGCAGTGTTGTCTACACTTCCTTTCCCCACAGTTCCATATTACTTTAGATTGAATGGTCAAGGAAGGAAACCAAAACAATTGGAACTTCAGAGACTCAGAGACTGTAAGGATTGGCATAGCCCAGTGGTAGAGTGTTCATGGATCATTCCAGAGGCTCTGGGACTCTCTCTGTCTCTCTGTCTCTGTCTGTTGCCTGTGTCTCTGTCTCTTTGTCTCTATTTTAGCAGGAGAGTTGTCATTGCCCAGGCTGCCCTCAAGTTTGAGTCCTCCTCCTGAAGGGCCCATCTTAACATAACAAACTCCATTTTGCTTTCTGACTCCATTTTGTGATAAACTTGTCCTCTCAATGAACTCTGCCTCTAGATAAATCCCAACTTGTTTCAGGAGCTATGTCACACTGGCAACAATCACAATTCCCCTGAGCAAATAGTCGCTCCACCTCTAGCAACAACCAATCAGTTCTTTTCTCTCTCTCTCTCTCTCTCTCTCTCTCTCTCTCTCTCTTTTCTATATTCTTTGTTTACATTCCAAATGATTTCCCCTTTCCCACTTCCCCACTTCCCAAAGTCCCAGAAGCACTCTTCCCTCCTCCTGTTCCCCATTCAACCCTCTCCTACTTCTCTGTCCTGGTACTCCCCTACATTGCTGCATCAAGCCTTTCCAGGACCAGGGCCCTCTCCTTCCTTCTCCTTGGGAATCATTTGGTATGTGAATTGTGTATTTGGTATTTAGAGCTTCTGGGCTAATATCCACGTATCAGTGACTACATTCCATGTGTGTTCTTTTGTGATTGGGTTACCTCACTTAGGATGATATTTTCCAGTTCCAACCATTTGCCTAAGAATTTCATGAATTCATTGTTTTTTAACATGATCTTTTTTGGGGGGGATGGATTTTAGTCTTTTCAAGACAGGGTTTCTCTGTATAGCCCTGGCTGTCCTAGAGCTCACTCTGTAAACCAGGCTGGCCTCGAACTCAAAAATCTGCCTGCCTCTGCCTCCCAGAGTGCTGGGATTACAGGCGTGAGCCACCACCGCCTGGCGAATTCATTGTTTTTAATTGCTGAGTAGTATTCCATTGTGTAAATATACCACATTTTCTGTATCCATCCCTCCACTGAGGGACATCTGGGTTCTTTCCAGCTTCTGGCTATTATAAATAAGGCTGCTATGAACATAGTGGAGCATGTGTCCTTATTGCATGCCAGGGAATCCTCTGGATATATGACCAGAAGTGGTATAGCAGGGTCCTCTGGAAGTGTCATACCCAGTTTTCTGAGAAATTGCCAGACTGATTTACAGAGTGGTTGTACCAGCTTGCAATCGCACCAGCAGTGAAGGAGTGTTCCTCTTTCTCCACATCCTTGCCAACACCTGCTGTCTCCTGAGTTTTTAATCTTAGCCATTCTGACTGGTGTGAGATGAAATCTCAGGGTTGTTTTGATTTGCATTTCCGTAATGACTAATGATGCTGAACACACTGCATGGTACAGTGACAGGCAGGTAGATCAATGGAATAGAATCGAAGACCCAGAAATGAACCCACACACCTATGGTCATTTGACAAAGAAGCTACAACCATCCAGTGGAAAAAAGATGGCCTTTTCAACAAATGGTGCAAGCCGGGTGGTGGTGGTACATGCCTGTAATCCCAGCACTCTGGGAGGCAGAGGCAGGCAGATTTCTGAGTTCGAGGCCAGCCTGGTCTACAGAGGGAGTTCCAGGACAGCCAGGGATACACAGGGAAACCCTGTCTTGAAAAAAACAAATGAAAAAAACAAATAAAAAAACCCAACCAAACAAACAAACAAATGGTGCTGGTTCAACTGGAGGTCAGCATGCAGAAGAATGCAAATCAATTCATTCTTATCTCCTTGTACTAAGCTCAGCTCCAAGTGGATCAAGAACCTCCACATGAAACCAGACACACTGAAACTAATAGAAAAGAAACCGGGGAAGAGCATTGCATAAATGGGCACAAGGGAAAATCTCCTGAACAGAACACCAATAGCTTATGCTCTAAGATCAAGAATTGACAAATGGGACCTCATAGAATTACAAAGTTTCTATAAGGCAAAGGACACTGTCAATCGGAGAAAATGGCAACCAACAAATTGGGAAAAGATCTTCACCAACCCTACATCCAACAGAGGGCTAATATCCAATATATACAAAGAACTCAAGAAGTTAGACTCCAGAGAGCCAAATAACCCTATTAAAAATGGGGTACAGAGCTAAACAAAGAATTTTCACCTGAAGTATTTCGAATGACTGAGAAGCACCTTAAGAAATGTTCAGCAAATCAGTTCTTAAGGGGAAAGTACCTAACATCTAAAGTAGATTGATTAAGCTAGCAACCATTGTTAATACCAAGCTGAAATCATTACTAGCCAATAGATGTGCACCAAGCAAACGTCATCCATCATGCCATCCAACTGCCACGTTGGAAAGTCCTTTATCCGACTACAACAACCATGATAAATAGGAAAGGCTTGTACCAGCTCAGCACTTTCTACACATTCCACTGTGCTGGAGAGGTTGGAGGGTCTGAGCTCAAATTTCGCATAAAAGTTAGACTCCTAGTGGTCTCTAGTGGTCTGTGGGGATCTCATAATCTGGGCATAACACGCCTACTTTAGCATCTAGAGCAGATCACATGCTTATACCACCATGACTAACCATATTTACTTTTTAAAAAAGATTTGACTATTTTTTTAAAATACTTTTTTGTATTTTATTGTGTATGTGTGTATTATGCATGTGGGGATCTGAGGGTAGCTTGCTTGAGATGGCTCTTACCCTTCCTCCATGTTCTACAAAGTCTTTTTGTTTGTTTGTTTGTTTTTCGAGATACGGTTTCTCTGTGTAGCCATGGCTGTCCCGGAACTCACTTTGTAGACCAGGCTGGCCTCGAACTCAGAAATCCGCCTGCCTCTGCCTCCCAAGTGCTGGGATTAAAGGCATGCGCCACCACTGCCCGGCCCTTCCTCCTTATTTTAGATTCCACCTCAAATTCATAGGCTTGGAGGCTGCCACCATCTCACAGTAAATATATTTACTATATTCTCTCTCACTTGTAATTTCAAAGCTAGAAGAAACATTAAATAGTCCAACCATTTCCTTTTCCAGAATAGAAAAGTGGGTCGAATGGATATGATCCTAACTTACTGTCACATAGACTTCTGGGGGTGTGGGGCTTGGAGAGATGGCTCAGTGGTTAAGAGCACTAGCTGCTCTTCCAGAGGTCCTGAGTTCAATTCCCAGCAAACACATGGTGGCTTATGACCATCTGTAATGATATCTGATGCCCTCTTCTGGTGTGAAGACAGTGATAGTGTACTCACATAAAATAAATAAATCTTAAAAAATAAATAAATAAAAGAGGGTACCTGGGGACATATCCGTGGATGTTTGATTAAAGTAGTTGTTCTTTTTGTTTCTCCATGGGTGTGTGGGTAGAAGCCATAGAAGAGACAACTTGACTTAGTTGTAAAAGAAGAATGTTTGGGCAATCTGCTTTCTTTAAAAGTGAAGTGAATGGATTACCGCATTGTGTAAATAGGGTCCCTGATATTGGAAATATTTTGAAAATGAGGTGCTTAATTAAGACAGTAATTTGGATCATACTACTCCCAAGCTTCCCATCATGTGATTTCATGGTAAAGTAAGGCTGGGGATATACACAGCTTGCTGGTTGTGGTAGTTTGAATAGGTGTGTCCCCCACAGACTCCTGTATTTGAATGCTTGGCCCACAGGAAGTGACATTATTAGGAGCTGTGTCCTTGTTAGATTGGGTGTGGCCTTGTTGGAGGAAGTGTGTCACTGTGGAGGTGGGCTTTGTGAGGTCCAATGCTCAGGGCTCAGCCCAACACAGAGTGGAGCCTCTTCTTAGATTACCTTGGATCAAGATGTAGAACTCTCAGTTCCCTCTCTAACACCATGCCTGCCTGGATGCTGCCATGCTTCCTGCCACGATGATAATGGACTGAACCTCTAAAATTGTAAGCTAGCCCCAATTAACTGGTGTCTTTATGAGCTGTCTTGGTCATGGTGTCTCTTCACAGCAATGGAAACCCTAACTAAGAGACTGGGAGAGTATTTGTTTAACCCTGGCTTCCAGTCACAGATTGACAAAACTGGAAGAAGAAAAAAAAGTAAAACATCAAGGCAGTAAAAACAAAGGTTTATGATTTTTTAAAATTTACTTTCACTTTCTTGTTTACACACACAACACATACGCAGAGACACAATGATTTTGTGTATATGTGTAACAGCATTAGTGTGGAGGTCAGAGAACAACTTGTGGGAATTGGTTCTGTATTTCCAGCATATGGGTCCTGAGGACCAGACTCAGGAGCTGGAGACAAGCCCACTGGCTGCTCTTATAGAGGACCTGGGTTTGGTTTCCAGCATCTACATGGCAGCTTATAACCATCTATAACTTCAGTTCCAGAAAATCTATTGCTCTCTTCTAGTCTCTGTAGGCACCAGTAATATGCATGGTGCACAAACATAAATACCCATATACCTAAAATAAAATTAATAATATTGATAATAATAATAAACTGAAGCAGGTAGACATAGCAACAAGTATGTTTACCTATTAGATTATCTTCCCATCCCAAAATTCTGTAATCTTAAAAATTAAATAAGGGGTTAGAGAGATGGCTCAGAGGTTAAGATCATTAGCTGATCTTCCAGAGGTCCTGAGTTCAATTCCCAGCAACATGCATATAGAATACTGTGTACTAAATAAATAGTCTTTTTTAAAAATTGAACAAAACTCACTGTATAGAATTAATGCATTTTTTGGAGTAGTTATACCTTTTAATTTCTAAATTTCTAATTAAAAAAAGAAAGCATAACATTTAAAACACAAGTCATTAACCACAACCACCAAATCTAAAAATCTGTAATTTGTTTTATAGCTCATTTGATAATACAATATGACTCAAAGATCTGAAGTTAGAAATGGTCTAAGCTGAGACCAGTCTTCTTTAGGTAGACTCAATGATGAGAGATCGCTGGATTGTATTGTGTGTTCGTTTGGGTAAGAAACTTCCACAAGGTCTTTCAAAGCATTTGTATCACTTCATGTTCATGTGTCCATTTTATATGCTTATGCAGGATTTATTTTATTTTATTTTATTTTGTTTTATTTATATATTTTGGTTTTTTTGAGACAGGGTTTCTCTGTGTAGCCCTGGCTGTCCTGGAACTCACTCTGTAGACCAGGCTGGCCTGAAAGCCAGAAATCCGCCTGCCTCTGCCTCCCAAGTGCTGGGATTAAAGGCATGAGCCACCACTGCCCAGCTATGCAGGATTTAAAATATTGAAATATTTTGCATAATTCCTAAATATAATGCTAATGTTTTTAGTAAGCAGTTTTCATAACTCTAGGACAAATTGAGATAAATGAACTTCAGAAAGCAATGGATGATGAATATGCATAAATCAATTTGGAAGAAACTTTTTTTTTTGAAAAAAAGTAAAAACATATATGATAAAATTGAAGATTTATGTGGAAAATATTTCTAATAAGATAGAAGAGACATAGATAAACACGTTAAAATTGACAATTTTCATGGAAAATTAAAGAGTAAAATGGTAGACATAAAAACATTGCTAAATTAATTGAAAAAGGAAGTAGAAACATTTTATGATAGAATTGAAGATTTATGTGGAAAATATTTCTGGTAAAATAGTTGAAAAATGTAGAGAAACATGTTAAAATTGAAGATTATCATGGAAAATTGTATATAGATATAATAATGGTAGGCATAAAAGTATTCCTAAATTGATTGAAAGTGGAATTAAAAACATTTTCTAATAAAGGTGAAGATTTAAATGGAAAATATTTCTGGTAAAATTGAAGAAATATATAGAAAAACATGTTAAAGTTGAAGATTATCATGAAAAATTATTCAGATAAAATGGTAGACATAAAAATGATTCTAAGTTGATTGAGAGTGGAATTATAGCCAGGCAGTGGTGGCGCACATCTTTAATCCCAGCACTTGGGAGGCAGAGGCAGGCGGATTTCTGAGTTTGAGGCCATCCTGGTCTACAGAGTGAGTTCCAGGACAGCCAGGGCTACACAGAGAAACTTTGTCTCGAAACCCCCCCCCCCAAAAAAAAAGTGGAATTATAAACATTTTCAAGTAAAATTGAAGATTTACATGGAAAATATTTCTGATAAAATTAAAGAAATATATAAACAAATACGTTAAAATCATCTATTTCATGGGAAATTATACAGATAAAATGGTAGACATAAAAAACCTTTCAAATTAATTGAAGGTGGAATTAAAAACATTTTGTGATAAATTCAGAGATTTACATGGAAAACATTTCTGACAAAATAGAAGAAATATGTAGAAAAACATGTTAAAATTGAAGATTATCTTGAAAAATAATGTAGATAAAATGGTAGACATAAAAAACATTACTAAATTAATTGAAAGAGGAATTACAAACATTTTCTGATAAAATTGAAGATTTACATGAAAAATATTTCTGTTAGTCTATGTCTTTTTATTGGGGAATTGAGTTCATTGATGTTAAGAGATATAAGGAAGAGTGATTGCTGCTTTCTGTTATTTTTGATGTTATTTTTATATTTGTATGGATATCTTCTTTTGGGTTTTTTGGAAGATTACTTTCTTGCTTTTTCTAGGGTGTAGTTTCCTCCTTTTGTTGGAGTTTTCCATATATTATTCTTTGTAGGGCTAGATTTGAACAAATACTGTGTAAATTTGGTTTTATCATGAGATATCTTGGTTTCTCCATCTATGGTGATTGAGAGTTTTGCTGGGTATGGTAGTCTGGGCTGGCATTTGTGTTCTCTTAGGGTCTGTGTGAGATCTGCCCAGGCATTTCTTTCTTTTTTTTTTTTTTTAAGATTTATTTATTTGTTTGTTTATTATATATAAGTACTCTGTAGCTGTCTTCAGACACTTTTTCTTCTCACTCTGTGCCTGCTCACTTGTTACAGCTGTCTTCAAACACCCAGAAGAGGGCATCAGCTCTCATTATGAATGGTTATGAGCTATTCATATGGTTGCTAGGATTTGAACTCACAACCTTCGTAAGAGCAGTTGGGGCTCTTAACCGCTGAGACATCTCTCTCGAAAAGATGGCTTACTTGGCGCTGTGTGAACATGAGGACATGAGTCATTTTTTCCAACACTTACATAAAAGAAAAGCCTGGTGCAGCACTTGTGCCTATAATTTCAGCACTGGTTAGGAGGAGACAGGACCATTCCTGTGGTTTGCTTGTTAGGCAGATAAACTAAACTGGCATGCTCAACGTTCAGTGAAATACCTTGTCTCAAAAAATAAGGTGGTATGGTGGAGAATTCCTTTAATACTGGTAATGTGGCAGGCAGATCTTTGTGAGTTCAAGGCCAGCTTAGCTACAAGACTCAAAATAAATTAATAGAGAAAGATGCCTAAGACTGACCATTGACCTCCATATGCATCTGTACATATGCACACAAACAAATGCCTATACAACACACACACACACACACACACACACACACACACACACACATTGCATTTCTGTTAAATAAAATGCAGGCCTAATAACCTTGGTTGAAATAAGAGTAAAGCCCTGAAAGCTAGGAGTTTTATTTTTCATAGGGTAGTGGTGGCACACACCTTTAATCTCAGCACTGGGGAGGCAGAGGCAGGCCCATCTCTGTCGGTTCAAAGCCAGCCCAGTCTAAAGAGCAAGTTATTTTTTGTTTTTTTTTGTTTTTGTTTTTTTGTTTTTGTTTTTTTTGGTTTTTTTTTTTGGTTTTTTTTTTTTTTTTTTTTTTTTTGCTTTTTAAGTTTTATTTCTCAAGAGATGAAATGAGAAGAAAGCCATATATTTACATTTAGACTATTTGTAGAAATAAGACACGAGAGTGAAATATTCCCCGTGGAGCAGAAAGCATAGTTTGTTTACACTGTGGTGAGCAGGTTTAGGACAGAGGATAATCACAGCAGAAATTCTCTGTACAAAAGCTAGTTGAGCAAGAGATAATTCCTACAATTAGTGTGCTGCAGCACCAGGGGCGGCACAGATCTCTGAGCTGAACCGCCCACGACGTGCCAGCAAGATCTCAGCAGCCCAGCAAGAGCAAAGATCACAAACTACACCAGTGGTTAACACTCGAAATGCTTCAAAAGAACAGTTAGGAAGCTTTTCTCACTTATCAGCATTGTACTAGGAATGTAAAAACCACACACAGAGATCATTGTTATAGTGCAAAACAATTATCTATCCGTGTGAAACTTGGCCCCGCCCTGAGACCCACTACGTCCACACCCCGAGTTCAACTAACCTCAAATAGAAACCATTTAAAATGTTACATCTGTATTGAATATGCAGCTCCTGGTACAGCATTTATATTACACCAGGCACTAGCAATTTAGCTAGAGTAATCTAGAGATTAAATAAATTATGTAGGCCGTGTAACAGCACACCATTTTAAATAAAGGATGTGATCATCCCCGGTGTCGGCAGGGGCTCCTAGAACAAACCTGCCATGGTACTAAAGGAAACGGTGTACTTTGAGAACTAAGGAAACACTATTAAGAAATAAAGCCCATCTGTAAACCCACAGACATATTTCAACAGGATGTGACTTTCCCATCTGGCTTACAACAACCGAATTCTTCCACCTGCTTAAGCCTGAAACTTTAAAATTAGCCCTACTTCTCCCTTTCTTTCATAGTTTAGATTTCAAATCCATATTCAAAATACATTATCTTCAGGGTTCAAGCACTTCCTAACACTTCTATTGCAAAAACCCAAGTCCAAACCATGACATGCTTAGCTTAGTAGATTAACAACTCTATTTCTAGTCTCTTAGAGGTTTTTTATCTTGAAGGGATGTTGAAGGCTTTTCTGTATTGATTATGATGTTCATATGATCCCTGCTCTTGAATCTATCTATAAAGATACTTCTTGATTTCCATATGTTGAACCAAATTTGCATCCCTGGGCTGAAACCCACTTGGTCAAGTGGGTATTGCTTAATGTGTTCTGGAGTTTGATTTACAAAAGTTTTATTGAGCATTTTTGCATCTGTGGTAATTAGGGAATTATTTACAACTGCTATATCTTCTTGATGAACTTTTCCTTTATTAAGATTTGGTAGTTGTCTTAGTTAGGATTTTACTGCTGTGAACAGACACCATGACCAATGCAAGTTTTATAAAAGACGACATTTAACTGGGGCTGCTTACAGGTTCAGAGGTTCAGTCCATTGTCATCAAGGCAGAGAAGCATGGCAGCATCCATGGTGCAGGAGGAGCTGAGGGTTCGACATCTTCATTCAAAGGAAGCCAGGAACAGACAGCATGCTCAGGCATCCAGGAGGAAGATCTCCAAGCCCTGAAAGTAATAACTGCCAACCAAGATCCATATCTAATAGTCCTACACACTTCTTTTAACAAGGCCACACCTTCTAATAGTGCCACTCATTGGGACGAGCATATACAAACCATCACAGTAGTTTTCATCTCTTCTTTTTTGGTTCAAGTCTCTTCTCAGATATCCATATAGATATGTTGATTTGGTTTTGGTTTCTAGTTGCTTGATAAAAATGTTTTCCTCTCGCCTCTGCCTCCCAAGTGCTGGGATTACAGGCGTATGCCACCATGGCCCACTAATGTTTTCCATTCTTTAACTCTTAAGTCTGTGGATTTTTTTTTAAACTGATGAGGTATGTTTTTTAGAGACCAGAGAATAAGATCTGACTTTTAAATCTAGCCAGCCAGTCTATGTGTCCTTTTTTTGGCTGGTTGTTATTGAGAAGTATTTACTAATTCCTATGACATGGTTGCTTTTCTTGTAGGTTGACTCACTGTTTTTTAACTGTTTCCCCGTTAGTATTAAGGCTGTGCTGGTTGACTGTGAAGACATGATGGCTCTATCTCTCCCATGTAGTCCTCTCTACATTTATTCTTTCCTGTTCTTTTGTAACTGAGAGACCTTCTTCTGTGCACGTTACTCCTCTGTACGGTATTCTGCAATGCTGGATCAGTGATAATGAATCCCTTTACTTTGTACTTGTATTGATGGGTGATTATTTTCCTGTAAACTTTAAAATGTAGTAGGACTATTAGATATGGATCTTGGTTGGCAGTTATTACTTTCAGGGCTTCAGATATATCATCTGAGCTTTCTTAGCTTTTAGAAATGCTGACAAGATAGCTGATGTTATTCTGACATTTCTATCTTTGTAGGTGACTCGGTATTTTTTTTCCCTTATAGCTCTTACTATTGTTTCTTTGCTTTGCATTTTTGACATCTTGACTATAATACATTATAGATTCTTCTTTGCTTCACATCTATTCAGAGGTCTCGACGGCTCTTGTATTTGAATACCTCTATTTTTCCCTCTAGATTTGGGGAATTTTCTGCTTTGATTTTTGTGCCTTTGGTTTTATTTCAGATCCTTCATCTTTCTCATGGATTTCTGGATCTGACTCCTTGATCAGAGTCTAATGTTTTTAGATGATGTACTCCTGTGAATGTCATGTTAACTTTTCCTTATTGGTGTTGGAATGCAAAATTTCACCAGTCTTGTTCTCTATTTGTGACATCCTTTTCTCCTTGCTCAAGCCCACTGGTAATGCCTTCTACTGTGCATGTACACACACAGAACGCGTGTATATGCGTGTGTCTATTTATATGTGGTTTCCCCTTAGAAAGGATTTTACTATATAGTTCAGAATGGCCTTGAACTTGCCTTAACATTCTACATCTACCCAAGTGCTGCTATTACAGCCGTGTACCATCATATTTGAAGTATATTTCTTATAACTTGAAGATATCAATGGCTGTTATAAAATACCAACAATGAACTAATTACCAGAGGGAAGTTTTATGTCGGCTCACTATTGCAGAGGTTTCAGGCCACCACTGAGTGATTCCGTTGACTTGGGCCTGGAGCGACACAGAACATAATGGTAGTAGACACCTGTAAAAGAGCCTGGTAGACAATGTATGCTCACCTCATGGTTGAGAAGCAAAGAGAGAGGAAATGGCCACTATTTCAATCTACCTTTTACTTCCCCTAACTTCCTTTTACTAGGTTCTGCTGCTTAAAGGCCTTCTTAGAATTCTGACATGGTCCAAAAGTCTTCTTCCTGATATTCTTGACAATGTCTGAACTATGAGCCCCTCTAAAGTCAAAACACACGTCTCCCAACAGGCAGGATGTTGGAAGGTATTCTCTGACAGAACACCTGACAACAGAACAGAGAAAAGACTTCCATTCTAAAAGGGAGAAATAGTGGAACCACAACTAAAGACCAGACCAAAGCAAACCCCAGCCCTAGCAGGGCAGACAGCAAACCTCGCATCTCCATGGCACTAGGGAGTATGACAACATTACCTGTGAGCCAAGGTTTGAGAATCCAGCAGAACTGCCTTTCCTGTCACACAATGGCCTCTCTCTCAGGGCAGCTCCTCTTGGGGACTTCAGCTTTCCTCTGTGAACACCCCATGCTGCCGGCATCTCTGATAGACTGGATATATCTCCACTGTAACTTAGGTTCACCTTTCATGGCATCATCTGCGGCCTACTCGGTTCTCTTCCGAGGATCAGATCCTACCACACTTGGCTTGCTTGGCCTCAGTCGCTTTTATAGAACACAGGTGCAGTCTCTGTCCTCGTCATGCGTGTGTCCAGCACCACACAGATGACACATGTTCCTTTACCAATCTTTGTCCCTTCACTACAACCACAATGGCCCTGGAGCACCTGCTTGGCTGAACCTGGGAAGCACTCTCCTAGAAAGGCCTGCTGGAGCAGGATGCTTTGGAGTCTGTCTTTGTCCAGGTTCTCTTCTTTCAAATGAACTTTTATTTTTATGCACTGGAGCCTTGGGGACCCATCCTCAGCTACTTTCTTATTGTCTCAGGGCAAAGTGCACAGTTTCTCTTTAACAGTATCAAATCTCTAGCAATTACAGCCTCTTTGAACCCAGAGTGTTCAACAAATTTATCTATTGTCACATTTCTTTCTGAACAAACTGAACATATTTTACACATTCCTGTTTTACTTTCTGCTTTGAATTTTCATTATAGACCTCACTAAATTCATACCACAGTCTAACTAGTATATTGTCTCAAAATTCTTTCAAACAAGGTCATTATTCCAATACTTTTAAACTGAAACCTTACTCAGACTTCAGAGCATATGAAGAATGCAAGCAGATGTGTTGCCAGTATGTAACATGAACGAACAACTTCCAGTCCAGTTCCTAGATTAGTCATTGTTCTTCTCTCGAACTTCATGAACAATTTTTACTGTCTCTGTTTCTGCTGGCATCAATCTGAGTCTCTGAGTTCTCACTAGAATAATTTGTTAAGATCAGCTTAAAGAATTATAAGGCTTCTCTAGCATGGAGCTAGAGAATTCTTCCTACAAACCATTCCAAAAGCCTATGAACAACATGGTCAGGTTATCATAGCAACAAGCTGCAGATACCATCTTTCTCTATTAGTTGTTCTTGTTACTATGACAGAATAGCTGACAACTATTGGATATTACTGGAGGGTATTATCTCTCTAGGTGGCCTTTGACATGATACCCAGATTCTCTGTGTTTCAAACAACAAATTGGACAAGACACATTGTTGGAGAACTCAGCTATTAAGATGGCAGCCCACCATGTCTGGAGAGCTCTCTGAGCTTGGTTAAGAATGGCGGACTCCCTTTCTCAGTGGGGCTTCCTCTTCTCTGCCCAGCCCTTTCTGGAGGGTGTCTCTGAGTACAGATGCCTGACCTTACTTTGGAGGATGACCCTGCACAGTGCTTTCTTTGAGTACTGCATGATTCAGCACACAAGTTTGGCTCTCTCCCCTACCCTTGTGTTATGACCAATCAGCCCTCTCCACCTGTACCCCTAAGAGCCCTTATATGCTCTACCCCTGGAACAATAAAATAGAGCCACCTCACTGAAGCTGTCTTCTAGAAGTTCTTCATCGTGCTCACGGCTGTCTGAAGCCTGCTCACTGCTTCTGCTCTCTTGCCCTCATGGGCTGGAATCCAATGACTACCAAGAAAAGGGAAACTCAGAGCAGTAGCAATGAAAGTTTAGCTCTGGGCTGGAGAGATGGCTCAGTGGTTAAGAGCACTGACTGCTCTTCTGAAGGTCCTCAGTTCAAATCCCAGCAACCTCATGGTTGCTCACAACCATCTGTAACAAGATCTGATGCCTTCTTCTAGAGTGTCTGAAGACAGCTACAGTGAACATTATATAATAAATAAATAAACCTTTTTTTTTTTTTTAAAGAAAGTTTAGATCTGAGCCTGGTGGTGGTGGCACACGCCTTTAATCCCAACACTTGGGAGGCAGAGGCAGGTGGCTGAGTTTAAGGGCAGCCTGGTCTATAGAGAAAGTTGCAGAACAGCTAGGACTACACAGAGAAACCCTGTCTTGAAAAACCAAACCAAACTAAAAAAAAAGAAAGTAAAGATTTATTAAAAATAGTATAGATTCGTTAAAAGTGAGAGTGAAAGCAGAGAGCACAGTCTGTGGAATGGGAGCAGGCTGGAGCAAACACGTGGCTCAGAAGCCCTGAGTTCTTTCTGTGAGTCCAGGAGTTGATCTCCAGTGGCAGGAAAGAATCCTTACCCCGACTGACAGACAACCTGTTAGAACCTGTTACACTGACTGATCTGCATTTGAGCAGGCCATGTATTCCATAAGGTAAGGCATATGAATATGCTGCCATACATGTGCATGAGATGATAAATAGCACTTTTTCCTGACAGTCACTTCAAGGACAGATTCGGCTTCACTGCTTGTGCCCAACACCACTCTAAGCTGACCTTGTTCCTCTTTCCTTTTAGGAGGAAGTACATGACCACAAGTTACCCAGAGGAGAAAAAGTACCTCCACAGGCACACACATGCATGCCACACTCCCATGAGCACACGCACACACAGAAATAAGCATTTTTAAAGGGCTGGGTAAGACTGCCCAGTAGGTAAAGCACTTGTGCAAGCCTGATGACCTGAGCTTGGTCCTTAATCCCACATAAAAGCTGAAGGAGAGAACCAATTCTACAAACTTGTCCTCAGACCTCCACAAGGGTACTGTGCTCTATACCCAGCATGGGGCAGAGCAAGCTGACTGGAAATGGCATGGGCTTTTGAACCTCAAAGCTCACCCCCCTGACACACCTCTATAACAAAACCACACCTCCTAATCCTTCCCAAATACTTTTACCAACTGGTGACTAAGTATTCAAATATATAAGAATATGGTGGCCATTTTCGTTTAAGCTACCATAATACCAAATGCCTTTGTTACCACTTACTATATGTTAAGTCATTTTTTCAAGTGAATGTGGGAGCTGGAGAGAAGCCTCTACATTTATGAGACTGTGTTGCTCTGCCAGAGGACTTGAGGTCAGTTCCCAGCCCCTGGGTCAGGTGGCTCACAACCTTCTTTAACTCTATCCAGGGGATCCAACACCTCTAACTTCTTTGAATACCAACATGCACATGCATGTACATATCCATAGACAGACACATAGTCATAATTAAAAATAATAAAGGAAAACTTAAAACATAAAGTGGTTAATTTTACAAAATTGTGGTTTGGTGACATGTGAGTGACAGCTGAGGTACTTACCCAAACTCTATATTGGAAGCAATAGCAACACCTCTCTGAGGTGGCTTCTAGGACACACAGTCATTCCTGACTGGCTAAGCATAGTTCACCGGAAGTAATCCAGAAAATGGGCAAAGAGCTTTTTATAAGAAATATAAACATGTAGGAGCTTCTGAATTCTCAGGATGGAAAGAATTTGGGGTAGGATACATTCACATTTAACACATCTAGACATGTAGATAAAGAGATAGATGTTCTTTGTTCTTTGATCCTTGTACTACTGTCAAATCTGTCTGCCCCCAAAATGCACCCTAGGTGCTAGGAGTGTAGGTCAGTGATAGAAAACCTGCCCAGCAGGTGTGAAACTCTCAGCTTCATTTTCAGCATTGAAAAGGGAAAAAACTTAAACAGAAGTAAATGAAAGTGCATAAACAGCATGATGGTGGTCCATTTATGATGGTGGAACGTACATGATGGTGGAACATACATGATGGTGGTCCACACATGATAGTGGAACATACATGATGGTGGTCCACACATGATAGTGGAACATACATGATGGTGGAACATACATGATAGTGGTCCACACATGATGGTGGAGCATACATGATGATGATCCATTTGTGATTGTGGAACATACATGATGGTGGAACATACATGATGGTGGTCCATTTGTGATGGTGGAACATGCATGATGGTGGAACATACATGATGGTGGTCCATTTGTGATGGTAGAACATACATGATGGTGGAACATACATGATTGTGGAACATATATGATGGTGGAACATACATGATGGTGGAACATACATGATGGTGTTCCATTTGTGATGGTGGAACATACATGATGGTGGAACATACATGATGGTGGAACATACCTGTAGTCCCAGAACCTTGAAGTTGGAAGCAGGAGGAGCAGGAGTTCAATGTCATCTTCAACTATACAGTGAGTTTGAGGACAGCTTGGGTTACTGAGAGTCCCTCTTCAATCTCCCCAAACTAACAAGCAAAACAATAAATGTCTTTTTTTTTTTTTAAAGACTTTGTTCAGGACAGGTCATGGCAAATGCTTTCAGGAGGCAGGGGCAGATAGAGCTCTCTGAGTTGAGGCTCCTATTTACATAGCTCCAGCCCAGCTTGGCCTCATTAAAAAAGTTTTCTCAAATTGGGAGTGGTGATTTGTCACTGTAATTACAGGTGATTTATAGTCCTAGAACTCTATTTATAGTCCTGCAGTCTTGAACTTGAAGGCTGATGCAGGGGGATCACCACAAGTTTTAGGGAAATCAGGTCTACGTAGTCAGTCCCAGACTACCCAAAGCTACAAAGCAAAACATTTATCAAAAGAAAAAAAAAAGGAAAAAATATCTCTGATTATATTTATCTTTGCCTCATTGTTTTTATCCTATGAGATAAAGTATTCATCTGAATTAACTAAGAAACTAAATATTATCTTTAATTTATTTTAACTTAAGGAAGAATATATAACTAGGAATTGCACTTATATATGTGTTCCAGCTATATTTTAGTAATGATTAACAGCCCAAGAAAACATAGATTTCCTTTCTCATAATACATAAAAGCAAGTCCTGTAATAATCATGGCCGTCGTTGGTAACATTATTTGAAAAGTTAAAAGCTGAAAGCAATTGTGAATTGTGTGTAAAATTGGCTAGATTTATACTTTTTCTACATTTTTATACATTTTTTTTCTATTCCAAAGCCTTCATAGAAAACCTAAAATGCAGTGTGAGGCATGGTGCATCTCATCTGGTAGTCCCAGAATTTGAGAGGTTCAGGCAGGAAGGTGGAATTTGAGGCCAGTCTTCGGTAAGTAACGCCATGCTGCATTAAAAAAAAATGATCACAGACTGAGATAGGAAGCTTTGACTTGTATGTCTGGGTGCTGCTCTAGGGAGTTCAGTGAGAAGAAATTTAAGGCCACGACCTCAAGAGATTCCTTTTCAGAAAGTGAGGGCAGAATTCTTGCCACACCTCCTCTCATTAACCAGGAAATGATTTACTTAGCACCTACCAACTGTCAGGCCCAGTATGGACCCCAGGGTTCTAAAATTAAAGACAGTCTTTACCTCCATAATGGTTGGGTCACAAATAATACAGCAGTCAATTAAAATCTCTATGTCCTTCAATTCTCCCCTAATTTATACTTTCATTAATTCTTCTTCTGTAAAATGGGGTTAATATAAACATTTATTAGCTTTGTGACCAGCATGGAAAAACGTCATGTAGAAATGTGGATCCGGGTAGCCAGGCTCCTAACCGGCTCACTGACTCCAATCCCAGAAGTAGCAATCCTATTTCATGCCTCAGTGGACTGGCAAATTACTACATGTCCTGGAGTTTCAGGGCTACTTGTGATATTTAAAACCTCCGATGTTAAATTGTGGGATGTGGGATCCACGTGGTAAGTATTATGTTTGGTGTAAAAGTAGGTTTCCATGGAATACAGAAAGAGAACAATTGTCATTGGGGTGTAGTCCAATGACAGAGTGTTTCCCTAGCATTCTGGGCCCTGGTTTCTGCAGGAGTCCAGGATAGCCTGGAGAAGTGATAGGGGAGGTAAGGCCTGGAGGGGTTAGTTAAGGGTGGAGAAATAAATTCTTGCCGAAGCTGGAAACCATTGTTTTGGAGAAGCCACATGTATTGAACAACAGATTGAGAAGAGATTTTTGAGCTCACTCTGGTCCACTTCTTCTTCTTCTTTTGTTTTTTTTGGATTTGGTTTTTTCAAGACAGGGTTTCTCTGTGTAGCCCTGGCTGTCCTGGAACTTACTCTGTAGATCAGGCTGGCCTCAAACTCAGAAATTCACCTGCCTCTGCCTCCCAGAGTGCTGGGATTACAGGCGTGCACCACCACTGCCCAGTTAGAATAATGTTCTTAAATGAGTAAAGTAGGGAAGAATTACCTTGCAGCCACAGTTATCAGAATATTTAAAATCACAAGTGCATTGTATCCATTTATCCATCCATTTATCTATCAATAGTCAGGTCTAGTGGTAGGTGTAATAACTACTGTAATTTTGTGGGCTGGAGAGTTGGGTTGGTGGTAAAGAACACTTTTGTCCTGTCCTTCCCTTTTCCCTTCATTCTTCCTTCCTTATTTTTTTTTTAATTTTATTTAAAGATATGGTCTTCTTGGGGCTAGAAAGATGGCTCATCAGTTAAGAGCACTGGCTGCTCTTCCCGAGGACCTGGATCCAATTCCTAGCAGCCGGATGGCTACTCCCAACTGTTTATAACTTTGGTTCCAGAGGATCAGACATCCTTATATAGACATACATGCAGGCAAAACACCAATGCACATAAAATAAAAACAAATACACCACTAAAAATAATTAGTGTATTCTGTATCCTAGGCTGGGCTTGAATTTACAATCTGTCTTCCAAGTACTGGGATTACAGGTGTTCACCAGTGCAGTTACCACAGTCACCTTCTTCTTTTAAATTTAGTTTTGTGTGTATGGGTATTTTGCTTAAATGTATGACATACTACTTGTGTCTGTTGCTCAAGGAGGCCAAAGAAGGCATGCGATCTTTTCAGCTCCTACCCCAATCTTCTTAAGTTTTATGACTCAAATTCTTTGCATGATCTACATAAGTAATGCTTATTATATTTGAATGGGTATTATCTCATATTAAGTTTCACATTTCTTGCTTGTTTGTTGAAAGAGTCTGACTTGTAGCCCACGCTAGCTTCAAACTTGTGATCATCCTGCTTCAGTCTCTCAAGTGCTGGGACTGCAAGTGTGTCATTACACCTGGGTACAAGTATTTATTAAATTTGTCTTTTTCTTCAAGGCATATATATCCAATATACCATTAATACCAGGCTGAGTTTGAGAATGTGTTAAGTATCAGAAAAATGATTGTAGCTTGCTTGTTACTACAGTAAAAAGCTGAAGTAATTAGGGAAGGACTTCAGAGTTTCAGAATCATTGACACCAGACTCAGAGAATATGGAAATACCAAGAACAAAGGTGGAGATGGGATTTTATTGGATATCCTGTATATGAAGAGGAAGTGTGGTATGATATTTGGATGGAGCTAGGACTGAGGAGGTGCTGGTGTCATGTTCAGTGGGTATTTATCTATGATGGGATCTCAGAATTGTGGTCTGTCTTCCATGCTGGCCTCCTGTCAACACCTACTTACTTACTCTTCAACCTTAGGTAATCTGTTCTTGTAACTATTCTGTAACCTATTCTCTTGAGGGTCACCAGGACTCATCAGGACTCACCAGGAATTGTCAGGAAAGCCGAAGATCTTTGATTAGCATTGTACTTCCTTATTCACCTGCAACATTCAACGCTTTAACCTTCTTTCCCTTCTTCCATTTTTTTCTCCTAAGTTTTTGTTTTTAAAAGAATATACACTTAAACCAAGTGTGGTGGTGATCACCTGTAAAACTCCCCCATACCCAGCATCTGAGATGGAGGTAACAGTGTTTGGAGTTCAAGGCCATTCTTAGCAAGTTTGAGGTAATCTGGGATACAAGGAGCCATGTCTCAAAACAAACAAACAAAAACACCTACATTCTCTCTCTCTCTCAGTCTCTCTCTCTCTGTCTCTCTGTTTCTCTGTCTCTCTGTCTCTCTCTCTCTCTCCCCCTTTTTTTGAAACAAGGTTTCTCTGGCTCTCCTGGAACTCACTCTGTAGACCAGACTGACCTGGAACTCAGAGATCCACCTGCCTCTGCCTCAAGAGACCTGGGATTAAAGGCGAGCGCCACCCCTGCTCAGCTTCAGCAAACACTAACATTGACTCTCCTTATTTGGAAAGAAGAGGCAGAGGCAGAGACATCAAAATTTCAGAGCCAGCCAAAGCTTCCCTGTCTTAAAAAACCAAGTGTTGAAGATGTCCATAGGTGGTACTATGTGAAAGGGTTTTTAGTCCCAACACTGAAGAAAAGGAAATTTTAGTGGGTGTTGAGGATCTAACCTGGGTCCTCTGGAAGAGCAGTCAGTGCTCTTAACCACTGAGCAATCTCTCCAGCACCTACTTCCTTTTCTTATTTTCCTTCCTCAAGACTTCTACCATGATGCCTAGTTTATGAAGTGCGGGAGACCCTTCATGTGTTAAGATATGGCACTCTACCACCTGAGTTGCATCCTTAGCTCTCCTCAAGTGACAAAGAACAAAATGGCTTCTAGTTGGGATGTAGATGCCAGTTAGAAACAAGGCCCACAAACACTTCTAGAGTCAAGATTTGCTTCTTTCGTGAACACAAACTTGTATGGAAAGCACGTCACATCTATGGAAAAGGGCCTTGGAATATCCAGCACTGAGGAGAGCAGAATCGGGTTCAAGAGGTAATGCTCACTCATAGTAAGGTAGAGGTGGGCAAGATGCTTAAACAACTTCTGTGGCTTCACAAGGAAAGGGCAATTCAAATGATTGTGGATGGGTTGGTGAGAGAACTCAGCCAGTTAAGTACTTGCCTCAGAAGCATGAAGACCTGTGTTTGGTCCCCAGAACCAATGTAAAAAGAAAAGTGTAATTGGGTCTATTTACATGTATAATCATAGCACTGGGAGGTGAAAATGGAAGGATCAGCACTTTAAGGCTGGCTTTGCCTACACCCTGCCCTTGCCTCCAAACACTGTTAACAAATAAACAAGCAAGCAAGCAAGCAAGCAAGCAAGCAAGTAAGCAAGCAAGCAAGCTAGCAAGCAAATAATTTGTGGTTAGATGTTTATTTAAGTATATTTCTTCCTATAGTTTCTACCAAATACTAGCACTTAACTGCAGGGCATACACAGCTCCCTAGTCTCAGTACCTTTTATTTATCTTAGGAGACTCCCATATTCTGCATTGTCAACTTGACTGGATGATCTGTTAGCTTGTGGACTATCAGCTCTTTAATTCCAAGGGGCACAATAAAATCTGTGTTGCTGGGAAGAGCAATTTACGTCTCCTCCGGAGCTGTATAGACAGAGCAGCTGCCCTAAAGTGATGAAGAGTGGGCAGGAAAACCATAGAGTTGAGAAAGAGTGGAAGGATTAACCAAAACAAAGTGTGCCTGAAAATAAGGAAACCTATTACTCTGTATGCTAATTTAAAAATTAAGTGAATTACTTAATGTGATAGTCACACAACATCAAGAAAAGTGTACCATTTATAAGTTATCAGTAGTTCAGTACAAAAAAAGGGTGGGGCATGCTGGGGCAGTAGAGTGCTAGTTTAGTATGCCTGAAGCCCTGGGTTTGATCTCCAGCATTGTACAAGCTGGGTTTTCTGCCACGCCTGTAATTCTAGTACTCAGAAGTTCAAGGTTAGCTAAAATTTGTCTCAAACAAAAACATAAAGACAAAATTAGTTGACTCATTGGCTAAAGGCCCATGCAAAGGACTAATGACCTAACTGTGATCTCAGGGATTCACATAGTAGAGGGACAGAACTCACTCTTGATAGATATCTTCTGACCTATACACACACATTGCAGCGCTCACCTCTTCCACTACAATAAATATAATAATACATTTTAAAAGAGTAAAGCATATAGATGTTCATTGCTCCAAAATCCAATTTTAGATTTGGGAAGTCCAGAATCCTGCTATTTTGTAAGGGTTTTTTTTTTTTTTTCCTTTTTCTTGTTAAAACTAGGGAAATCAGTCCTTGGGGTAGTCAAACCAGTTTGATGGGTGCCCCTCCCACTTCTTCCATCAGAAACTGGCTTCAGACCTTCCTGCTCATTGGTTGATGATTAGAATTGGATTGGCAGGTGCAACCGTGTAATGAATGGACTGGAGCTTTGCAAAGGCCACAAAGGAATTCTGTAAACAGAAATGAAGGTTGGGTAAATAAAGTATCTGCTTTTTCTCTCATTTCCATGCCACACTGAACCTAGTTGAAAGAGATCACAGCAGACAGCTAACAATCCATAGAATAGGTTGTTTGCTTAGGGAAGGTGGACAGGATAAGGTGAGGAGGATGCTCATCTGGAATATATATATATTCCAGGAAAGGGTTTCACATACCCCTGGGACTTGAGTGCTGGGAACTGAACCACATCTTCTAGAAGAAGAGTCAGTACTCTTGACTGCTGAGCCATCTCTCCAGCCGGACATCACCATTGTGATCTGAAGCAATGCTGACCAAGCTTTTGTTTTTATGAGCTCTCATGTAGGTCTTGAAATATTTCAATGATAAAAAGTCACCAGGACATAACTGAGAACTCAGTTTACTACAAAAGAAGTCAGAATAATTACTGGTACAGGAACAAAAGGATGAGATGGAAATCAAGAGTATTTTGTAGTGTAGGAGCAGCTGAAGGATTCCATGAAGGGCTTTAGGGTGATGAGTATGTTGTACAAGGTGGGATGGTCTTCATAGCTCTGTATGAATTTTATACAGCCTTTTTGAAATTGGGGATTGGTTTTAATGTTTTGAATTAACCTGACCCCCAAAATTGGGAATCTGCATGTCTGAATGCTGAAGGTCTTTGCTCCCAATTGGTTTTTGATTGATCTGAAAAGAGCCAATGGCCAATGCCTCAGGTAAACTGAGGCAGGACTTTTGGATTTGTGCGGGTTAGGAACTGGTAGAGAGTAAGGAGTTCATCAAGACAGGGGTGGGGCAGGGGGTGGGGTGAGGGAAGACCAGACCTAAAGGCCCGCTGACATGTGAGAATCAGGGTAAGTGACCACATGGGCCACTTGCCCAATTGTGTTTAGGGTAGTAGAGATGAAATATAGATTTTAAAAAATGTTAACTCAGAAGTACCAGAAGAGTGTGTGCTAACAGCAAAAAAAGATTATAACTGCCCAATGCAGCCGGGTGGTGGTGGTGGTGGTGGTGGTGGTGGTGGTGGTGGTGGCGGTGGTGGTGGTAGTGGTGGTGGCGGTGGTGGCGGCGGCAGCGGTGGCGGCGCATGCCTGTAATCCCAGCACTTGGGAGGCAGAGGCAGGTGGATTTCCGAGTTCGAGGCCAGCCTGGTCTACAGAGTGAGTTCCAGGACAGCCAGGGCTATACAGAGAAACCCTGTCTCAAAAAAAAACCAAATCCAAAAAACTAAAAAACAAAAAAAGAACTGCCCAATCTTTGAGCTAGTCAAGACATTTAAAATTAACTGGTGTGTGTCTGTGTGTCTGTGTGTGTATGTGTGTGTCTTTAATTTTTGAATCCAAAGGGCTCTGGCGGGTGGCTGAGAAAGCAAGTGGTTTAGCTAAACACACCACTATACTTATTTCATTTACCTACAACAAGTTGTAAAGAGGAAGTAGAGAACTGAAAGACCTGATCAGGCAGAGCAGAAACTGGTGCCACCTTGCTGTGGTTTGCCAGTCATCTTACTTGGTGGACAGCTCATAAGCAAAGAAACCCATTGTCAAGAGTTATCTCTTTAAAGAACAACAGAAGCCAAACATATGGGACATGCCTTTAATTCTAGCACTCTGGAGGCATATCTCTGTGAGTTTGAGGCCAGGCTAGTGTACAGAGTGAGTTCAGACCAGCCAGGGTTACTTAGTGAGAACTCGTCTCAAACAAAAACAAACATGCAAGCTCCTCTAAACAATAACAGCAGAAAAAACAAAGAATAACAGAAGGAAAAAGGAACAGAAAATATAGGGGAAAATGCCCTCTTTTGATTTAAGAATTAAATAGGCTATGTAATCCAAACATCTTTATATGACTGTCACAGATGCTAATCTTTAGCTGGTAGATAAGTCAGTGAACAGATAAGTTTGCCAGAAAATGGCTTTCATAATTTTTCCAAACTTTTAAAATAATTAAGCTTTATTTATCATAAAATTTGCTTATTTTTATTAGGTACTGATTGCCTGTAGCCTGCCATGCTAAGAGCATTACTGAAATCCTCTTGGTATAAAAATTTTATAGATGAAGAAAGGCAAAGTTAAATAATTTATTCAGTAATTTCACTAGAGTGGTTGTAATGACACATGCCTGTAATTCCCGAACTTTTAGCACCAAATACCTCTCTTAAATGCTGCTTCTACATCTTACTATGTATATGAGAAATTATTTTTTAATTTCTTGCATGGTTTTTGTTGTGATTGTTGTTATTTTATTTCCTTGAGACATGGTCTCTTGTAGTCCAGTCTGGCCTCTCGATTGATATACAGCAGAGAATGACCTTGACCTCTGATTACAAGGTCTGCTTTGATGCTGTTTCCCACCTTATTTGTGTTTTTTGTTCTTACTTATTTATTTATTAATTTGGACAGGGACAACTTACTATGTTGCTCAGGCTGATATTTGGGAACTTAAAACAAGGAACAGGCCGGGTGGTGGCGGCGCACGTCTGTAATCCCAGCACTCTGGGAGGCAGAGGCAGGCGGATTTCTGAGTTTGAGGCCAGCCTGGTCTACAGAGTGAGTTCCAGGACAGTCAGGGCTACACAGAGAAACCCTGTCTCGAAAAAACCAAATCCAAAAAACCAAAAACAACAACAACAACAACAACAACAACAACAAAAACCCAAAACAAAAAACAAACAAAGAACAATAAAATCTTTTTCTTGGAGCCAGCTTGGGTCACTTGCTACTGAGTTCAATTCCCAGGATCCCCATGGTGGAAGGGAAAAACTGGCTCCCATAGCTGTCGTCTGTCAATCATCCATCTAATGTAACAGGCAAATGTGTCTCCACACACAAATCATGTTCATGTGTACAATGATAGATACATCTGTTTGCTTATTCTGTTCACCTTGTTAGCTTTGGCTAATAATGGCTATGGGGAAATAAAAAAAATCAGGAAAATAAAGTTCTTTTCTTAATTGCCATCTATCTGTAAAGAAAGCTTGCAGGCAGAATGAAATGAGTAGGTGGAGGTCGCTGACTAGGCTTGTTTCTACTCAAGCTAGTTTTACCTCATTTTCCAGGACTTCAGTTCATAGAATTTTCTTTCTTTTAAGTGTTTACAGTTTGAGTCATGTAACTAGAAATAGATCATCAATACTTCTAAATCTTACTTTCTGTATTAGTGTTTTCTCAACTAATTAAAATGACATAAGCAAAATGTGTTTCAAAAAGCTTAAACACAAAGTTTTACTGACAGGCAACCTTCATTAAAGAAAGTTTAATTTAGTTGAGGAACAAAGTCCTTCTAGTTTTACTGTACAGCATACAATATTCCCACTTCTATTATAGTTCCATTAATCTCAATTATACTCTGGAAATTTTAATTTTATAATTATAATGTTAATTATAACTTCCAATTTGCTAATATATTTGTTGTAGAAATCAAGTATTTAAAAGTTTTGCACCATGCTTGTGTTGTCTTTTGTATGAAATCTAGCAAATGTATTTTTCTTTACATAGAACTCTCATATTTTCCTCATCATTTAGAGAGCTAATGCCTTTAGGAAAAAGTCAGATTGTCCAGGTTTAGCAACACTATAGTTTATTTCTAGTAACCTTAATAAGTGATACTAGAAATCTTCATTCAAGTTGATTTTAAATAACATTAGACTCAGCTAGGAGCAGTGGCTCACACTTCTTGTCCCAGCTACTCAGGAGGCTGAAGCAAGAGAATCACTTAAGCCATAAGTTTAAGACCTCCCTGGTCAATAGAGTGAGACTTCAGCTTAATAAACAAACCAAAAACCCCTAAATGATAGCTCCTCATAAGTCCTGTGCTGTGATATATATTACATGCCTGTAATTCTGTCATGTGGAAAGCTGATGCTGAAGAAGGATAAACTTGAGGCCAATCTACAAAATAATACAAAAACAAACAAACAAACAAAATTCTACACACAAACAGGAATCTCATTAAACTCATTATATATGTCATCAAAGGACTATTATGAAATAAAATTAAAAAAGAAGATCTCAGTGATTATTGTCTTTGTCTCACATAAGAGTTAGCCAGAGTCAGTGTGGTGGCCTATGCTTGTAATCCCAGCATTTAGGAGGCAGAGGCAGGCAGACCTTGAATTCAAGGCCAGTCTGCCTTACATAGCAAATTACAGGTCAGCCATGGTTACATAGTGAGTCCCTGATAAACAAAACACCATGAAATAAAACAAACAGAACTAAAAGAAAAACAAACAAACAAATGAACAAACACATTTCCCAGGGAGCTGTAATAAAATCTTGATGTTGGATTTTATTCATGATTCTGATTTAATGGGTCTAGGCAGGCCCTGAGATTTAAAAAAGGTATTAGGTGATGTTAAAGGTGTCAGATGAGAAAGGTCAAATAGGAAAAAAGATGACAGAATGAAACTGAGTGCCACATACGAAAGAGAGAAGCAGAACTAGAGCTATGGAAATGTAGCTGTGGTGGACAAAAGAGTATGTTGTTGGTAGTTGCCACCACTGGGCATTGTGCCTGAGGTACAAGCAGGGTGGCTTGCAGGAAGGACAAGGTGGTGTGCAGCAATCTGGAGTTCTCAAAGGTCCTGCCCAGCCTTCAACACACACACACACACACACACACACACACACACACACACACACACACACACACAATCACTCTGATTCTGAGCAGCATCAAGATATCTGAGATGAAGAATGGTTCATTTTCTGGTTTAGGTCTACTTGAAAGACATCTTTGCTATCACTGGACTCCATGTTGAGATAATCATGCTGATAATGATTGCTGTTGCCATATGCGGCTATGGGAAAGGATGCTTCTTTTGAAGTGGCATTGATGACTGCAGACTCATAACTGAGATGAGAGACATTGAAGGCGTCTGTGCCATCCCCCATTAAAAAAAAGGAAGAAAAGAAAAAAAAGAAAAGGAAACAGTCCAGACATGAAGCTATTGAAGAGAGCCCTTAAAAATTGTGATTAAAGGGCCAGGCACACGCCTGTAATCCCAGCACTTGGGAGGCAGAGGCAGGCGGATTTCTGAGTTTGAGGCCAGCCTAGTCTACAGAGTGAGTTCCAGGACAGCCAGGGCTATACAGAGAAACACTGTCTCAAAAACCAAATCCAAACAAACAAACAAAAAAATTGTGATAAAGATGCTGAAATGTAGCTCTTCCCAGTTGATGGCATCTGGAGGAGGGTGGGGTGGGGACAGCTCAGTCCTCTTTAAGGGGTTGGCCATTGGAAGTTTGCATGCTCCAATGAGTTTATGGACTTGGTGTTTTTTCCGTTCTTTTTTGGGGGTGGGGGCACAAATGTGGGAGGGTGAACCTGGAAGGGATGGGAAACAAGTGTGATGGGGTACCTTGTGTGAAATTCCCAAGTAATAAAAATGCTACTTTGGGGAAAATATAAAGACTGATCACTGAGATCCTCTGAACTAGTCTGTGACAACTCAAGAAGGCATTCTCTATATTTGAAGCTAGCTGCTCATATAGCAAAAGTGATAATATATTCATGGCATATCACATTTCTAGAACAATATGCAACACATAGTAATAGCATACATGTTTTATGTATATGGCTACAGATGAACACTATCTGTTTCCATACTCCTTACTAAAGATATTGTGGCATTATCTGTGAGGAGATGACATTGATATTTTATCTTTATTTTCTCAACTTTAGGAGGAAAAGTGTAAAATGAATCACCCAACTCCAATGGATGCTATTCATCTTATTCCACACAATTTTTCATGTTTATACTTTATGCAAATTATAAAGTAGCATGAAACTACAGTCTACCAATACAATGGCTGATTCCACCAAATATGGAGTGGGAGCTGGAAGCTTATAGTGATTTTTTTTTAAGAGGCTAGTAAAATTCTGTTACTTTATTGCTCATAATATTTTTCAGGCAGATAGATGATTGTCCTCAGAATAGAATCAAGTTCATCACAGTCTCCCTGTCTCTTCAACTTAACTTCTATTTCCAGCTAATAAACAGTAATAAACAACTTGCTCTTCCCAGGCTTCTGTGCATGTGTTACTAGAGACTGACCCTAGGTCCTCACACATATTGAGACAGCACTCTATTACTAAACTACACTTATGCTACATTCTCTCCTCCACTCCCTTAGAGCAGAGAGGTTCTCCTGTGGTTGTTAGCCCTGGGGGGGGGGAGGAGTCACATATCAGATATCTACATTATAATTCATAACAGTAGCAAAATTACACTTATGAAGTAGCAAAGGAATAATTTTATGGTTGGGGATCCCCACAACATGAGGTACTGTATTAAAGAGTTGTAGTGTTAGGAAGGAGAACCAGTGCCTTATAGGACACATTCTAAACAGTAAAGTGCAGCCTACTGTGGATGTGCTATTCAGTCAATGTGTATCTGCAGTTAATTAGAGTAGATACTTCTCTTTTGCTCAACACTTTCTTCATTTTGATTTAGTGTATTTGAGAATGTATGTTTATCTGCAGAGAAAATAATCTGGAGTACTTGTAAGGAAATTGGTGTTTCCTTTAATAAAACCAAACCTAGTTCTCATTCAGGAAGGAAATCCTAGTGCTGAATTCTCTACCTCATAACCCCAAATGTGATTCCATACGAATCATCTTTCTCTTGTTCTCTGACTAAACATAGTGAAAACTTTCTGCAACATGCAGGCCCAGTTATAGTGAATATGAATTGCAGCATAGCTATGACCTTCAGTATTTGAACATTTTTCTTTTGAACAAGGTGATGGTAGCTCAAAACCTGAGAATTTGTTTTACCTGATGTTTGGTCTTCAGGCTAGATGACAACTCAAGACCCAGTTGCTTACACCAAGTATCTACTATTCTCTGTGGGTATACAGAACAACAGGTTCTGTATACATTCTGATACATGTTGGCTGGGGCTGTAGACTTCTCAGGGCAGGGACTACAACATTCAAGATGAATTTACTCACATGGCAGGGAGCTGGGTATGGTTGTTTGCCAAATAAATAGCTTGGGATGTTGGCTGATGGGCTTTGATACTTTTCTATGTTGTTCCTTTTAACAGTTTGGGTCCTAAGAGAGATTGTTCCAAGCACACTACCATATGCAGACAATTTTCTCCTCTACTTGGAGACTAGAAAGCAGTTCAAATAGTCTACTTTCCAGTCTTATTCCTTGCATGAGAAGAGTAAACATCTCCTTGCAGAGGAAGCCTTGGTCTCTCAGAGACCCTAGCTGGGCAAGGATTTCAGACTAAAGTTGACAAATGCAGTTACTTTCTCCAGTGACATGTGATCATATAAATTACAGTGTTTACAGGATTGTAGCTCAGGGATAGTTCTTGTTTAGCATTCTCAAGGGCCTGGGTTCCATCTCCAACACTGAAAAAAAAAAACTATAATGTTGGAGCTCAGGGTAGAACATTTCATGCAGTGTAACGGCACTATCAGGAAGGAACAGGATGCAGAACTACCTACTTTCACATTACTTAGGAGGTGTGGTCGGGCACACTTTAATCTCAGCACCCAGGAGGCTGGAGGAAGAGTGGAGCAAGTCTGAGACCAGCTTGGGCTTCATAGCAAGACAGTCTCTAAAACTCAACCAATTAACAAAAGTCAGTAATAAATGCTATTAACTTTTGAAGTTTTATTTAATAATGTTTGTATAATCTGCTAGAGGGCTCAGGTCTGGAGAAAATTAATTCCCGTCCTCTTGACCACACATGTACATATGTTCAACACTAAACGGACTCAGTAATTTCATGTGCAGCAATAATTAAGAATGAAATGGTCTTAAATTTGAGAGGGAATGAGAGGGAGCCATGGGAAAAGTGGGGAGGAAGAGGGAGTAGGAATGATGTAATTTAAGAAATAGAAAATGTTTGCCTTTCTTACAAGAAGCAAGTTAGAGACATGAATTTTCAGCCTTTGCTTTCATAACCTGTGTTAAAGAATGGTTAAAATTCAAATCTGGAGGTACACACAGGTACACTGCCAATCACATTGGTTGTACTTTGCTTGTAAGATATCTTTTAACCTATATATTTACAAAATGCCAAGAAGTTACAATTGAGTGGATTGTTTTTCTGAGAAAAGAAAATTCCATCACTGTTCACTTTATTTTCTTTGTATGTAGGTAAGAGTTCATAGATCAATAATCTTGATTTCAGTATGAAATTACATTCTTTTTGCTTGAGTTCTTCTGAGCTATGCAAAAAGCTTCCTGTTCTGAATTCACCTCCTCTCCTCTCTGTACTGGGGACTGAACCAGGACCTCACACATGCTAGGCAAGCGTTCTTTACCACTGTGCTATATATATTCCCAACTGTTTCTTTTTAAAATATTTGTATTATTTTGTGTTCATGAGTGTTTGACCTGCATGTATATATCACATGCATGCCTGTTGTCCAGAGTTCAGAATAGGGTGTTAGGTCCCCTGGAACTGGAGTTATAGATGGTTGTGAGTCATGGCCCTCCCCCTCCCCCCAACCCCCTGTGCGGTGCTGGGAACTGAATCCCAGTCCTCTTAACAAATGGTAGTAACAAGTCCTAACTTCTGAGTCAACTTACCAGCTCCTCCAACATGTTTATAACTTTTGTTTTTGCCTTTGGTTTTGATGTATGGTTGAGGAAAATTATGCAGAAGGTAAGCTTACCCCTGCTCCATTTTTCTCATTCTCCGCCCCCCCCCCATAATCTCTTCCCCCTTTCCCTTGTATGTATGATACAGCTCAGACTGTATTATAAACTTAGCTGTGGGTAGCTCATATGAAGGCTTTTGGCTAGATAAACTTCCATCAGAACTAACTGATAAACTGTTTTCATACCAAAATATCCAAGATAGCAGAATTTTCTTCCCTTCAAATGGCAGCAAGAGCTGTCAGGAAGAATTAAAGCAGGTCACTTCAGTGTTTGATTCAATCCCTGTTAATATAGGATAAAGTATTTACAATATACATTATATCAAGGAGCTTATGAATTGATGGGCAGACGTTTAGCCCTAAGTATCTCCAGGATGTCATACATCTAAACGGCAATCTACAGGGATTGTACTTTAACCAGGGCTGGGCTAGCTCAAGTTTCCTCTTCTGCATTCACTGTGCTTCTTTCTGTAGTAAAACTCCTAAGAAAAGCAGGTGGTGACAAAAGTTCTGGAAAGTGACTTTTTAAAGTATGTACTTTGTTTTGAAATAGTTCGATAGTTGTCTTGCATCTACTTTTGTTTCCCAGGTAAAAGAGTACTACCACTAATCTTGAAAACGCACGAGACACACCGCTTAGCTTGTCCCTGAGACTGTGGGACTGTGACCATTTTCATTCTTGCTGTCCATCTGCTTCTTTTACTGGAAGGTATTTATGAACAAATTATTAGTACCTATAAACTACATACAGTGACTTAACTATCTGCCAAAATCTAAAGAAGTAAAATCTTACCAGCTGATTTTTGGTAAATGATCATGGCTCCCACATTCAAAATAGAAATTGGTAGAAGGTCAAGTGAATGCTTTCTTGTCTTTTTTTCTTTTTTATTGGATATATTCTTTTTTTTTTTTTTTTCCTTTCCCAGAGACAGGGTTTCTCTGTATAGCCTTGGCTGTCCTGGAACTCATTCTGTAGACCAGGCTGGCCTTGAACTCAGAAATCTACCTGCCTCCGCCTCCCAAGTGCTGGGATTGAAGGTGTGTGCCACCACTGCCTGGTTTATTGGATATATTCTTTATTTACATTTCAAATGTTATCCCCTTTCCCATTTTCTACCTTCCTGGATCCCCTATCCCATCTTCCCTCCCCCTACTTCTATGAGGGTGTTCTTCCACACACCCCTCCCACCTCCTTGGCCTCGATTCCCCTATATTGAGCCTTCATAGGATCTTTTTTTTTAATTGGATATTTTCTTTATTTACATTTCAAGTGTTATCCCCTTTCCTGGTCCCCCCTCCCAGAAACCCCCTCTCCCTTCCTCCCTCCCCCTGCTTCTATGAGGGTGTTCTTCCACCCACCCCTCTCCCACCTTTCTACCCTCAGTTCCTCTACTCTGGAGCATCTATCAAGTCTTCATAGGACCAAGGACCTCTCCTCCCAGTGATGTCTGACAAGGCAGTCCTCCCCTACATATGCAGCTGGAGCCATGGTTGATGGCTTAGTCCCTGGGAGCTCTGGGGGTCTGGTTGGTTGATATTGTTGCTCTTCCTATGGGGTTGCAAACCCTTTCAGCTCCTTCAATCCTTTCTCTAACTCCTCCATTGGGGACCCTGGCTCAGCCCAATGGTTGGCTGCAAGAATCTGCCTCTGTATTTGCAAGGCTCTGGCAGGACCTCTCAGGAGACAGCCATATCAGGCTCCTTAAGTGAATGTTTTTTTGTTGTTGGTTTTTTTGTTGTTGTTGTTTTTTGGCTTTTTAGATTTGGTTTTTCTAGACAGGGTTTCTCTGTATAGCCCTGGCTGTCCAGGAACTCACTCTGTAGACCAGGCTGGCCTCGAACTCAGAAATCTGCCTGCCTCTGCCTCCCAGAGTGCTTGGATTACAGGCATGCGCCAGCATTGCCCAGCGTGAATGTTGTTGTTGTTGTTGTTTTGTTTTTGGTTTTTTTGATCCTGCATCTTACTCCCTTATTTCAGACTCACACACTGAGATTCAGGGAGGCTTTTCCCCCTCTTTCAGAGATTTCAGCAACAGGAGGCCAGTGATGTAACCTCTAACCCTAAAAGTTCACAAATCAGCAATTCACAGAATTAGAAAAATGTCTGCCTTATCTTTGGAATTTGTAAATCCATTTTGAGGCAACCTAATTTCTTTTAAGAAGCATATTTTTGAGTATTTAAAAAAGGTTAATACTAAACACACTTCGATGCTAGAATCTTTTCTGATGTTGCTTCTCTCAAGTATCTGTGTGATAGTCAAAACTGTCTATTTTTCTAAGATATTTCAAATAATTCCTTTTCCAGTGAACCATTTCATTTCCCAAACTCATCTAAGAATTTTGGATTCCTTCAGAGTACTTTGTTTACTTCATCCTTTTTTTTTTTTTTTTTTGCTTCACTTTCATTTTTAGGAATCTGGGAGTATTTCAGACACGTACTTTAGAGTCTTTTATTTTATACTAATGCACCAGGATTCACACTTTGCCATTATCAGAAGCAGTGAAGAGAATGACAGTATTAGACGACGACAATTTGTACTGGCTCCAAACCCTCATCTATATAGTTTTAAAAGCATCTACAATGAGGCAAACTTAACTTGCACACTGGAAAATTGAGAGGAACCCCCTTTCCCAGTTCCAGGGCCCCGTGCATCCCGCCTCCACAGCTCCGCGCAGCTGTCTGAGGAATGAATCCTCTTCTTAGAATGTGGGGGAGCTCTGCTGGGGCGTCAGCTGCGAGGCAAGGAATCCTCCCAGTCGCTGTCCCTCCCCTCCGAGCCGCGGCAGCTGCCAGGGCATCCCAGTGGAAATCTTTCCCAGTCACCACCAGCGCCGCGGGCGGGCGGGCGGGCAGGCAGCAGCTGAGCTCAGTCAGGGGTGGAGACTGCTCCTTGGAGGCTCCAGCGCCACCGCCTCAACGACTCCCAAGTCCCTCAGGTGTCCTTCTCCAAGTCCAACAAGAGGACACCTTGACAACGTGGGGCGGGTTCCCTCCGCGCCCAGAGACCTGCTGTTGCACAACACCCGCCTGGCCCTCCCCAGTGCACAGTCCCAGGAGAGAAAAGCGCGCCGCTCGCGGCAATACCTGAGCAGCGCGCTCCCGAGGCGCGCTCCCGGGCGCGTGGCCAATCCAGCGAGCGCGTGCTCTGCTCCCGTCCTCGGCCACTGTACCCGGACCCTCCCGCCCGCACATCCCCCTACTAAGCCAGCCGCCTCCGCCTGGCGCACGCCCGCCCGCCCCACCACCCCGCGCGCGCTCGCGCACGCGCACGCCGCGCCCGGCGGCCCTCGGCGCTGTCATGGCGGCGGGGAGCAGCTTCAGTAGGCGCAGGCTTAGTCCCGCGCGCCGTGGCCCGGAGAACTGTGTCAGTAGCATCCTCGGCCACCTCAGCAGCACGAGCCGCGGCGTCGCTAGCGCCTGCAGTAGCTGCTTGTGCAAGGGCTGAGCGCAGGGGGTGGGGCGGCCTAGGAAACCATGGAGTTCTAGGCAGCCGCGGGCTCCCGGGGAGCGGACTAGGGAAACTTGAAGGCTGCGACCAGGTGCATTGACCTTTCTCTCCCCCGCCCGGTCCTCGCAGCGGCGTCGGGCCTGCCTTCCCGCCCCAGCACACACCTCCCTTCCTCTCCTCAGAGCAGCTCAGGTGCCCGGGCGAGGTGCTCCACTCCTCCCCCTGGGCCGAGCCCTGAGGAGAATCACCGCCCCCTTCCCCCGCCTTTTCCTGCCCTGGATCTCCGCCGCCACCTCCGTCTCGCTGTGCCCCGGTGGCGGAGGTGAGGACGAGGCCGGAGTCTCTGGGTGAGGAGGAACTTTGAACCTCGGTGGTCGCGGGGGCCCCCGTCCGCTGCCCGCGACAGTTCCCCGCGGTGCACCTGCCCTGCGCCCACCACCTGCGCGGGGTGGGGGAGGAGTGAGCCGGCTCGCCGGCCTGGAGGACCCGCCTTCGGCGGAACCCGCGCTGCAGCCCGGGAGGAGCGGCGGCTGGCCCTGGGGTGCCCTTAGTAACTTATTTGACAGACAGTAACTATTTCCCTCTCCTCCCTAAAAAATCCCACGGCGGACCTACCCTATTTAACAAATGTTTAATCTTCCAATAGGGTTTGGCGTTGTTGTCAGCCTCCGGGAGAGAGATTGGACAAATAGTCTCCGAGAGGAGGAGGGCGACGCCAAGGACTTTTCCTGCTTTTTGGGGTTTGTCCTCAAGTTGGAACAGAGACCCTTTTTGGTTTAGCGTTTGCGTGTGCTGTGCCTCCTCTCCGTGCAGCGGCTGCCGGCCCAGGGTGACTCTGACTTGTCCTTTCTCGTGAACTAGTAATGGCTAGTGAAGACAATCGTGCCCCTTCCCGGCCACCAACAGGTGATGACGGGGGAGGTGGAGGGAAAGAAGAAACCCCTACGGAAGGGGGTGCGCTGTCTCTGAAGCCGGGGCTCCCCATCAGGGGCATCAGAATGAAATTCGCCGTGCTGACGGGCTTGGTTGAAGTTGGAGAAGTGTCCAATAGGGACATCGTAGAAACTGTCTTTAACCTGGTAAGTAGATGAATATTTTATAAGCATATACTTTTCTTGGTGAGTTGGGGAACAAGACGAAGTCATGTGCTTCACTCAAACTAATGGCTTTTTCCACGGATAGACACAAAATTCTACTTGACCTAAATGAAGCAATTACTTGTATTTCACTTTAAAGAGAATTATGCAAAATTTGATGCTTTCAGGTTTTGAACGAACGTGAACAGATCACTTTTGTGATAATTAAGCAAGTGCTGATGTGGAAGTATATGTGTGTGTGTGTGTGTGTGGTCAGGTGTTCAATGGAGAATTTGGCTGTAACTTTTTTCCTCTTGGAGTGTATGCCTAAGCCTGCATTTCTCTTTAATATTTTGAATAAGTGACTTTTTTCTTTTGGACTTGGGAGCTAATGTAAGTCTTTGTCTAACTTATGTTTTGCTATAGTTAGTTTTAAACACAGAATTCATGTTCATAGTGCCGATATAGGCTAACTTGCAAAGTAGTATTTTTAAAACTTTGGCTACTTTTAGTTTTAGAAATAGCTAACCAAGGTTAAATTTTGGAGTGGGTTTAGGGTAATCTTGTGATAATTGAATGACAATTTGAAAAAGGCCTGAGGCAGCCACAATATGAGCTTGATGCTTTTGTAAATTTGTGTTTATCATTGAAACAAACTTGGTCATCGGAAGTTGTTGATTATCCTATGGTGGGCAATGACTTTATTTAAGTGGATATGAGATGCTTTCTTTTTTTTTTTTTTTTCCTCCATTCCATTTTTAGAAACTAGCTTTAGTGGAGCCTTTTAGACTTTAATTTTCTGTTGTTTATCAAGTTAAAAGAATAGAAAAGGAGTTTGGCTTTAAAATAATTTTCTCTCATTCAACCAGTGTTAGAAGATAGTACATGGTGCCAGTTATAACTGTGCAGTAGTTGTAGTAACTGTTTAGTAGCCATCCTTTTTGCCTCTACATTTTCAAGGTTAGACTTGTTTTATTCCAGGCAGTTAATTATTTCCTTTATTAGGCCTTTACTCTTAGTCTGGTTATATGCAATACAGATTCTAGAATGACAAAATAGGTTTAGGTGAAACTCACTTACTTCTGAAGCATTAAACTTTAAACCATATTTTCTTTCTTTATTAGATTATTGTATTGTGCCGGGCACGCCTGTAATCCCAGCACTCTGGGAGGCAGAGGCAGGAGGATTTCTGAGTTTGAGGCCAGCTTGGTCTACAGAGTGAGTTCCAGGACAGCCAGGGCAACACAGAGAAACCCTGTCTCGAAAAAGATTATTGTATTGTGATTCTGTGATACTGACAGACATATACATATACACACATTTTTGAAAGTATGTATTATTGAAATATGTATACACACACACACATATTAGAATAGTGTATTGTACTGAACTCTGGTATTCATCACCCAACTTCAATATTTTGGGGATCTTTTGTGTGTTTGAAACTTTCAACAGTGAGCTTCCAGATGAAACGCAAATTCATCTATTCCTTTGCCTCAAAAAATGTATTTTTTAAAATTTATTTTTGTTTTCTCTTTCTGAACCTAATGTAGTTTTGATGGTGTATGGAAATCCTGCAGTGATACAGTCCATACTTAGTTGTTTCTGTGTGAAAACACAACATTCTTTGGTAGGAAGACTCAAACTTCTCTGTTCTTGTTTTTTTTTTCGAGACAGGATTTCTCTGTGTAGCACTGGCTATCCTGGAACTCACTCTGTAGACCAGGCTGGCCTCAAACTCAGAAATCCACCTGCCTCTGCTTCCCAAGTGCTGGGATTCCCCGGCATGCAATTACATGTGTGTGCCGCTGCCACCACCACCTGTCCTCTGTTCTTTATAGTATGTTTTGTTGGGGTGGATGACCAAACAGGAATCACTTGCATTTTTATCATTAAATAAAATCTAGATTCTTTATTAATAGTTTGCTGAAGGGTAGTCCTGATATAGATCTTAAGGTTAGGCCGGTCATAGTTGCATGTGCGCAGTGTAGAGAGGTACAGTCTGTCCTTTGTATGTCCTTTTCAGCAGCATCCCCTCTTGAGTCCGGTGGGCAGAGTGACTGAGAGGAGCCAGCCAATGGCCCTCCTTTCTTCTGTCATTTTTTAGAGCACCTTTTATGATTAAAATATGTGCTCTTAGAAAATTATGGGACTCAAGGTTGGTGGCCCAGCTGGTTCATCTCACCGTTAACCACTGCTGCATCTAGGATTTCTTAGTGGGCATAGTGTGAGCTGTAATTCTGTTCCTGGGGGAACATCGATTCTGTGCCAGGCAGTGACCAAGTCACTTCTCTAAATAACCTAATACATATGTGCCATTTCAAAGACTAGGAAACCAAGATACTGAAAAGATAAATATATATAGAGATTGCTACTCTTAGATTTTTAGGATTAGTCTTTTCAGGAATATATCTGTCACATGAATTGGTGTGTAGTTGTTTTCATCTCTAAGCAGGTATTTGTACCTTAGGCATTGCTTTCCTCAAGGACATAGAAGTCATTGGTCTTGATAAAAAGTCATGGCTAACCCTCCACCAGTGGATTTTACTCCTTTTTATCTAACTTTAAAAACAGCTTTTTACACTTAAGGAAAAAAACCTTAAAAGTAAAGCAAACACAATTTTTAGTTTATATCATTGGTTTCTCATTCAGTCTGTGCAGAAAGTTGATTATTAACTTTTTCTTGTATGCATGTATTGTGCACTAGTGTATGTATTTGTGCACTGGTGTATGTATGTATGTATGTATTTGTACACTAGTGTATGTATGTATTTGTGCACTAGTGTATGTATGTATGTATTTGTGCACTGGTGTATGTATGTATGTATTTGTACACTAGTGTATCTATGTATTTGTGCGCTAGTGTATGTATGTATGTATGTATTTGTGTACTAGTGTATGCATGTATGTATGTATGTATGTATGTATGTATGTATTTGTGCACTGGTGTATGTATGCATGTATTTGTGCACTAGTGTATGTATGTATGTATGCATGTATGTATGTATTGTACACTGGTGTATGTATGTATGTATCTATGTATTTGTACACTAGTGTATGTATGTATTTGTGCACTAGTGTATGTATGTATGTATGTATTTGTGCACTAGTGTATGTATGTATGTGTTTGTACACTAGTGTATGTATGTATTTGTGTACTAGTGTATGTATGTATGTATTTGTGCACTAGTGTATGTATGTATTTGTACACTAGTGTATGTATGTATTTGTGTGCTAGTGTATGTATGTATGTATGTATGTATGTATTTGTGCGCTAGTGTATGTATGTGTGTAGGCCAGAGGTGGATGTCCAGTGTTGTCCTCAATCGCTCTCCACCTTATTTACTTATTTAACATATTTTCTTTATTGTTGCGTGTGAGTGTGTATATGTAAGTGCAGGTGAGCATTCCAGGCATGGATGTGGAGGTCAGAGGGCAGATTTTTTGGGGGGGTGGTCCTCTCCTACCACTTCCAGTTTTCCACTGTTTGTCTGCTCTGTACAGTCTAGTCTAGCTGGCCCTTGCCCTTTGGGGTGATTCTCTTCTTTTGCCTCCTAGCTTGCTGAAGGAGTCTTGGGACTGCAGATGTGAGTCAGGGCATCTGGCTTTTTGTGGATTCTAGGGCCTGAAGTCAGATTGTCAGCCAGTACTTTTACCAGTTGAGCCATATGACTGGCTCCATTGTTTTTCCTTTTTTTTTTTTTTTTTTTTTTTTAAAGACAGTGTTTCTCTGTGTAAACTAGGCTGGCCTCAAATGTAGAGATCTGCCTGCCTCTGTCTTCTGAGTGCTGAGAGTAAAGGCATGCACCACCACAGCCCGGCATCCACCCATCCATCTGTCCTTCTGTCTATCTGTATTATCTGTCTTCCATTGACCGTGGAACTGGTGATTCCACTAGAATGGCTGGCCAGCACTCTCCAGGGATCCTCATGTCCCCGCCTTCTTAGCACTGGGATTCAGACGCACGCTTTTCCTGTGGGAGCTGGGCACTGAAGTCTGACTGTCAAGCTTGCGTGGTAGGCACATTGCTGACAAGAATATTACTCCAGTTCCATCTTTTGTTTCTCCCTCCCTCCCTCTTTCCTTCCTTTGCTTTCCTTCCCTTCCTCCCTCCCTTCCTCATTTTCTCTATCCCTGTCTTTTTGTCTTTCTGTCTTTCTGTCTTAAGACAGATTCTCATTATGTATACTTAACTTGGTCTGGTTCTGTCTATGTAGACCAGACTGGCAGAAAATTTGTTAGAATCTTCCTGCTTCTGCTTCCTGCATGCTGGATTATAGGTGTGTACCTCCGCGAGTGGTAACTCCCTTTTCCTTAATGATACATTGAATTAAAACTTCCAAAACTGTGAAAAGTAGGGAACAAGCAACAGAACATGTAAGTCATGAAATTACAGCAGTGTAGCCATGCGAACCTTCATTTGTAGAGAGTTAGTCTCTAATGGAATTTTCATTAATAAATATCAACTGTGTTTTTGGGTATTTCCCTAGTTAGGGTTGCTATTGCTGTGATGAAACACAATGACCAAAATCAAGTTGTGGGGGAAGAGGGTTTATTTGGCTTCCATATTACTGTTCATAAGGAAATCAAGATATGGACTCAAACAAGGCATGAACTTGCAGACGGGAGTTGACGGGAGCCATGGAGGAGTGATGCTTACTGTCTTGCTCCCCATGGCTTGCTCAGCCTGCTTTCTTATGAACTGCAGAATCACCTGCCCAGAGGTGGCACCACTCACAATGGTTTGGCCCTCCATCAACCATTAATTAAGAGGGTGTCCTACAGACCTGTCTACAGCCCAGGCTTGTGGATACTTTCTTTGTTTTATTTATTTTTTTTGTTTTTTCGAGACAGGGTTTCTCTGTGTAGCCCTGGCTGTCCCGGAACTCACTCTGTAGACCAGGCTGGTCTCGAACTCAGAAATCCGCCTGCCTCTGCCTCTCAAGTGCTGGGATTAAAGGTGTGGGCCACCACTGCCCGGCTTTGTGGATGCTTTCTTAACTGAGGCTTCCTCCTCCCCAATGGGTCCTAGTCTGTGTTAAGTTGACATAAGACTTGCCAGGACAGCATCCTAACTTTTTTCTATTTCCTAGGCATATTAAACTAGGAATACATATATTCTTTCTTCTCTGTTTTGAGAGATGAAATCTCCGTGTGTAGCCCAGGTTAGCCTTGTACTCCGGGACTGAAAGTGATCTTTCTATCCCACCCTCTTCAGTAGGGGAACTAAAGGCACATACCACTGTACCCAGCTAAAAACATGTTCTGTGGACCATTTGTTTATTTGTTTTATCTTTTTATTGATTAAATATCTGTCACTTTAAATAATAAGTTTTTAATGTTACAAAACAGCTTGTCTTTCCAGAGTTGTCCAGATAGCAAGTGGTAGGACCCTACAACTCCAGACAATCTGGCTTCATAGAATGTAGCTTCCCAACTTTGCTCATGTAGCTTGGCCAACCTGTTATAAATTCCTTTGGAAGTCACTATATTTTGTAATTTCCTTTGCAAATCTGCTTCTCGGTTAAACTTTGATGAACAGGACACTGGTACATCTTAGCATTTCAAAGTTTTCCACTTTTATATTTTTCTATGTTGTAATTTAAAACCATTTTCTTTTGTTTTCATTTGTGTGTTTACTTATCAGACAGTGGATATAGAAACATTAATATTTTTGGCATATTTCAGAAACTTATTTTAGAGTTTATGATTTCTACTATTCATCTAAAGATATTCAGTGGTATTTAATTGAATAATGTTTCTCTCTTGGGCTAATGACAAATAATACATTTTCATGCTTGCTTATTTGTTTGTTTATTTATTTATTTATTTTTGAGATGGAATCTAGCATTAGTCAGGGTTCTCTAGAGGAACAGAGCTTATAGAGTGAATCTTTTTATATGTATATGAGGATTTATTAGAATGACATGTGATTGCCTATAGATGGGAGGTCTAAGAATTTGTAGTTGTGCAGTTCATGAAGCTGGATGTCTCAGCTGGTCTTCAGTATGCCAGAATCCTGAAAAAGTCGGCTTTGGTGTAACTGAAGGAATGGATGTCAGTGAGGTGACGGCAAGCAGGCGAGGTGACGGCAAGCAGGCAAAGAACAAGGGCTTCCTTCTTCCCTGTCTTTATATATCGGCTTCTAGCAGAACGGCTGGCCTGGATGAGAGGTGAATTTTTCCATCACACACACACACACACACACACATGGATTAAAAGTATGTCTTCTTACCTCAAGATCTGTATTAAAAGTATGTCTTTCTACTTTAAAGATCTGGATTAGAAGTAATTTTCTCACTTTAAGCAAAAATCCCTCATGGGTGTGCCCCACCATTTTTGGGTTTTAGTTAATTCCAGATGTAGTCAAGTTGACAAATCCTCCTTCTTTTTGGGATTTTTTGAGACAGGTCTTTGTAGTTCTAACTATACTGGAACTTGCTAAATAGACTAGGCTGTCCTCAAATTCAGGGATCCAGCTGACTCTGCCTCCTGAATGCTAGGAATAAAGGTGTGTGCCACCACCACCAAGCTGGTGGTTTGTTTCTTTATTATTATTATTATTACAACATCCCTATTATTAACAACATCCCTATGTAATATGTAGCCAGACTGAGCTAGAATTTGCTGTGTAGTCTAGGCTAATTAGGCTAGTTTTGACTTTGAGATTTTCCTACTTCATCTTCCTAGGTACTGGGATTACAAGTATATAATAACACCACCATATATATCCTCTGATTTTTTTTTTTTTTGGTTTTTTTGAGACAGGGTTTCTCTGTGTAGCCCTGGCTGTCCTGGAACTCACTCTGTAGACCAGGCTGGCCTTGAACTCAGAAATCTGCCTTCCTCTGCCTCCCAAGTGCTGGGATTAAAGGCATGCGCCACCACTGCCCAGCTTATTCTCTGATTTTTGATTTAAATGCTATAGCTTGAAAAATGGAATATTATGTTTTATTATTTGTTGTGTAGCAATTGACTTATGCTCTGATAAATAAATGTTTTTATAGATGGTATAGAATAACCTTTGTTTACTTCAGGGGGGCAACAGCCATTCTAGCTCATTGCCGACTTGCTGTAATGTGGTCTCAGTGGTGTTGCACACCTTTAGTTTTGGGGGGGAAAATTAGAAGTCTAATTAAGAAAAACCTTTAAAAATAAAAATAAGATTTAAAAATTTTATGTTGACTATATAAATCCAAAGTTGATTACTTTTCAAACTCTTAAATGAACTTTAGTATAAAGATAACTCATCCACTGGGTTTTTATTAGTTTATCAGTATCTAGATTACTTCCTACATAATGTTGTACTGATACATTTAAGGATTAGGAGTAATCTACTCTAGAAACATTCTTGTTGATTATCTTTTTGTGATTGGTATTAGTGATAGAAAGCTCAACTGCAGCTGGGCACAGGCTTGAGTCCCAGCACCGGTGAGGCAGGGCAAGCAGATCTGAGTTTCAGGCCAGTCTGTTCCTCAGAGCAAGTCAGGTCAGCCAGGGCTGACTCTGCTATACAGAGAAATCCTGTCTCAATAACTTGATAAAACCCAAAAGAAACAAGAAAAAAAAAAAAAAACCAGCAAACCTCCACTCAATTGCTTTGAGCACAGTAAAAAGGATTTATGGACTTACTTATCTGGAGTCCAAAGGTAAGGTGAGACTTCAAGTGGCTGTCTCTTTTGTTTCTCTTTTGCTTTTCCGAATTTTACCTTCAGTTTGGTATATTCCTCTCAAGTAGTAATATGGTTGCCAAACAGGACAGTGGGATCTCTTGTGTCATTTGTTGTCCGTCTTTTGGTGGAGTGTCTGTGTCTTAGTGTTCTGAATGAATTGGACCATTGACCAGTGAAATGTGTTGAGATTAATCAGTATGTTTATTTCACTTACATGATTCAGTTATTTTAAGTCTATTCATAGAGCTTTGCAACCACTAGTATATTTTAATTTTATTATCTAATTTTGGAATATTTACATTCTGTGCTCGAGACATTAATATAGTTTTCCTCTTTTAATTAGTCTGTGATGGATTTTGAGTTAACTTTTACAGGATGTGATTTTTTTTTTTTAATTTGGTTATCTGATTGCCACTTTGCCACTTGCAGGACACCTGTTCTCAGTATTGTTCTGTGTTGGTGCCTTTGCTGAAACTCAATTGACTATAAGCATAAATATCTGTCTTAACTGTTTTCGTTACAATTTTGTGTGTCTGTGTGTGTCTTCATGTGCATGCAGGCACATGCCTATATACTTGTATATGTGTGCATAGATGTCAGAAATTGAGGATTGCATAGCAATTGCTGTCTACCTTGTGATTTTTTTTTTTCAGAGAACATTTTTTAAATTAACATATAATAACCCCTCCCCCCCCCCATTCTGCTTCTGTCCAACCCTTTCCATGGTTTCTCTTGTTCCCTTTCAAACTCATGGTCTCTTATTCTTTATTATTATTACATATATATGTAAATGTATAAACATATATATATATATATATGTGTGTGTGTGTGTGTGTGTGTGTATGTGGACATACTGAGTCTATTTAGTGTTTAGTTTATTTTTTGGAGGAGACTGACTTGTTGGTATTGGATAATCATTTAGAGTGCTTGTCTCTGACAAAAGACTAAGTTTCCCCCTCTCAGCAGATTTTAATTGCCTGAAGTTCTCTCTGTAGGGGTGGGACCCTGAGTGATTTCCCCTATCCATGCTGGCTCGCCTTGTAGCAGATGCACTGTCATATGGCTCTTAGACTCTTCCCACCCCATCTTGTGCAATGTTCCCTGCGCCATTGGTATAAGGGTTGTGTGTAGTACATTAGTTGGGGCTGGACATTCCGCAGTTTGTTGTTCTCTGCCTTTTGATTAGTTGTAGCTTTCTCTAATGGTCTTTGTCCACAGAGAAAAGAAGCTGCTTTGATGAGGGTGCAAGTTAGAGTCACCTGTGGGTACCTTATATTTTGAGACATGGCTTTCACTGAACTCATTGGCAAGACTAGCCGGCAAGCAAGCCCTAGTGATTCTCCTTTCTCAACCTCCTTAGAATGAGCTTACAAGTATGGGATTTATTTATTTCCTTTAGGCGGGATCTCACTGAATGACCTGGAACTTGCTATGTAGACCAGGCTGGTCTTGAACTAAGAAAGATTCTCTTGACTCTACCTCAGGTTTAAGGTGCTCACTGTCATCCCTGGTGCTGATGGACTTTTTAACATGGGTGTTAGGGATGATAGTTCCATATGTGTGTGGGACAAGTGTTTTACTGATAGAGCTCTCTCCCTAGCTCACTATATTTTATATTTCTATTTTAGATGAAACCCAGGGTGCGTGCTTGCACGCTCGAACAGTCTCTCTCCCCTCTCCCTCTCTCTGTATATATATTAAACATGGACTATATCACTGAGATATATTCTCAGTTTATTTATTTACCATTGATCTTTAGGTCTTTTTACTATTTCCATAGTATGTTGATTACTGTAGCTTTGTAGTAAGTTTTGAAATAGGGAATGTAACTATCTTAATGTGTTCCTCTTTTTCAAGATTTTAATTATTCTAGGTTTCCAATGTGAATTGTAGATTCAGGCATTAAGTTTTGTAAAAAAATCAAGCAGGAATTTAATTTTTAATTTCATGTTTTTGAGACAGGGTCTCCTCTTCATAGCTCTGACTGTCTTGGAACTACTATGTAGATATAGGTTGGCCTTGAATTCACAGAGATCTACTTATCTTTAGTACTGGGACTAATGATGTCTACCGCCATGCCTAGCTAGCAAGCATGGATTTTGATAGGGTGTGGTGAATCTGTAGCTCATTTTGAGGAATATTGGCTCCGTACATGAACATGGAACATTTCTCCATTTACTTAGCTCTTCTTTCACCTAGTGATTCTTTTTGTATGTGTATATGGTGAGCATGTTATTATGTATGTTCATATGTTCCATGAAGTCTGGAACTTCACATGGGCAGTCTTCCTTGTTCTTTATCTTATTCATTGAGGTAGGGTCTCACTCAGAACCCAGAGTTAACCTATTGCCTAGCCTAGCCAGCTTGCTACCAAGTTCTTGTCTCTGCCTTCTAAGCCAGGGAGAGTTGAAATTACATGTGGGCCCAAATACAGTTTTGTTTTCATAATATGCAGAGAGAGCAGTTCTCTCTTTCCTAATGACACAACCCTTTAATACAGTTTCTCATGTTGTAGGGACTACTAATCATAAACTTATTTTCACTGCTACTCCATAACTGTAATTCTGCTACTGTTATGAACTGTAATATAAATATCTAAGTTAGGTGATGGTCTTAGGCGACCCCTATAAAAGGTTCATTTAACACCAAAGGGCTCACTGACAACACAGTTTGAGAGCTGCTGTTATAGAGGAACCATACAGTATTTTGGCTTTGTCCCTCCTGAAATCGTCTTAATGCTCAGCACTCCTAAAGAGTCTGCTAAGGCTGTGCATAGTGGCTTACCTCTCAGTACCTTTTAAGGTAGGAGGTTAAGGCCTCATGATTCCTTGAGCCTAGAAATTAGAGCCATCCTGGACAACATATACAAATTTTGCCTTAAAAAAATTTTGGTTAAATGTAAATGTCTTATTCTTTTTATTAAATAAACTGTAACTATTAGAAAGTCAAGTTCCAGGCTAGAGAGATGGCTCAGTGGTTAAGAGCACTGACTGCTCTTCCAAAGGTCCTGAGTTCAAATCCCAGCAACCACATGATGGCTCACAACTATCTAATTAGATCTGATGCCATCTTCTGGTGTGTTGAAGACAACTACAGTGTATTTACATATAATCAATCAATCAATCAGTCAATCTTTGGGCTGGAGTGAGCGGGGGGGGGGGGGGGGGGGGGGGGGGGGGGGGGGGGGCCAGAGTGAGTGGGGCTGAAGTGAGGAGGAGGAGGGGAAAGGGGAGGGGGAGGAAGAAGAAAAAAGAAAGTCTAGTTCCTACCATTTTTATACAAAGGCTATGTCATGTAAATAAACCCTGAGGGATAGTTTGTTTTTTCCTTTTATATCTCATTTAAAAGATATTTGTTGTGCAGCTTGCCCCTCCCTGCCTCCTGTCTTTCTCTGCCCTTTTCCCTACTTACTTTTGTTCTCCCTGACCATTTGTTTCTCCTTCATCTGGAATTCTGTGCTTTATGGCTAGGCAAACAGTGTACCAGTGAGTTTTACCACATCCCTCAATATTCTTTTTTTTTCTTTCTTCTTTTTATATATAGCCCAGGCAGGCCCTGAACTCACAATTTTTCAGCCTCATCTTCCTTGGCCCTAGTGTTTTGGGCTTGCAGCATTATATAGCTCAGCTGTGTTTTTGTGGGTGTGTGTATATACCTGTGTGTGAGTTTGTTTTGCATGCACACATGGATGCTGGAAGTTGACAATGGAGCCTCAATTACCTTTTACCTTATTTTATTTTTTTGAAAGTCTGTCACTGAACCTAGAGCTCACTGATTGAGCTAGACTGGCTAGCCAGTAAACTCCAGGTTCTTCCTGTTTCTACACTCCCTTGCACTAGAGTTATAAGGTCATGCCACCCTGGGGCTTTTACCTAGGCACTGAGATGCCTAACTCATCTTGTGATGCAGGTACTTTACTAGGTTTCTTTTCTTTTCTTTTCTTTTCTTTTCTTTTCTTTCTTTCTTTCTTTCGTTCTTTCGTTCTTTCTTTCTTTCTGTGTTTTAATTGTGTATATGTGTGTATTGTGTAGATTTATAAGTGTGTATGTGCACTTGCTTGTTTGTGAGAGTGTGATGGCTGATGTTGATGTCTGGTGTATTTTTCTATGTCTTTACATCTTAATTTTTGAGACAGGGGCTCTTACTGAACTTGGAACTTGCCACTTGAGCCAGATGGGCTGGCCAGCAAGCCTGGTATCTGCTGGTCCTCGCTTCCTGCTCTAGTGCTGGGGTTATAGGTGTATACTGCTGTATCCGGCTTTCACGTGAGTACTGGAGATCCAGACTCCGGTCTTTGCTTGTGCAGTGCTTGACCAACTAGCTTCACAGCTGTGGCTGTCATGGTGTAGTTTGAGTGCCCTTAGTACCCTTTTGGCATCTAAAAGAATATTGACACAAATTTGCCTTTTAAAAAATTTGTTTTAGAATTTGTACATGCCCGGTACCTGTGAAGCTCAGAAGAGAGTGTCAGATCATCTGGAACTGAAGTTAGGGATCATTGTGAGTCATGTGGGTGCTGGGACTTGAACCTAGCTCCTCTGCAAGAGAACAAGTGCTCTAAGTGGCTATCTCTGCATACCCGCATGAATTTCTTTTAAACATAGTCTTATAACCTTTTTATTTTTTGGTGGTATTTGCCTCATATTCTAGGTAAATGTCTCACCACTGAGCTGTACCTCCAGCCCCTTTGTTTCTCTTTTGATACAGAATCTTCCTAAATTGCCCAGGCTGATTCTCATGCCTCAGCCTCCACCTCCAAAGTAGCTGGGACTACAGGAGTGCACCACATGATAATCTGCTCTTAAAGTAGTGTTTTTTTCTTTTTATGATAGTATTCTTTTATTGGACTGATACATTGTCAGTCCTGGTTACTGTTGTATTACTGTGAAAAGATACCATAATCACCATAACCACAGAAACTCATAAAAGGAAGCATTTAATTGGGGTCTTATGTACAGTTTCAGAGGATCAGTTCATGGTTATCGTGACAGGAAGCAGACAGGCATAGATCTGGAGCAGTAGTTGAGAACTTTATATTCTAACTACAGGCAACAGGGAGAGACAGAGTGACCTTGGGCCTGGTGTGGGCTTTTGACACCTCAGAGCCCATCCCCAGTGTCACACCTTCTCCTACAAGGCTACATCTCTCTCTCTCTCTCTCTCTCTCTCTCTCTCTCTCTCTCTTTAAGATTTATTTATTAGCTGGGCGGTGGTGGTGCACACCTGTAATCCCAGCACTTTGGGGCAGAGGCAGGCGGATTTCTGAGTTTGAGGCTAGCCTGGTCTACAGAGTGAGTTCCAGGACAGCTAGGGCTACACAGATACACAGAGAAATCCTGTCTTGAAAAAACCAAATCCAAAAAAAAAAAAAAAAGAAAAGACTAAGATTTATTTATTTTATGTGAGTACACTGTCACTGTGAGTACACTGTCACTGTGAGTACACACCAAAAGAGGGCATCAGATCCCATTTCAGATGGTTGTGAGCCACCATGTGGTTGCTGGGAATTGAACTCAAGACCTCTGGAAGAGTGAGTGCACTTAACCTCTGAGCCATCTCTCCAGCCCAAGGCCACACCTCTTTATCCCTCCCAAAGAGTTCATTACCTAAGGACTAAACATGCAAATATGGGTACCATTTTCATTCAACCACCATACTACTCAGGAAACTGACTTCTGGTGAGTCTAGACTTAAACGTGATTAAATACAAACAGGTGCAGCAGGGTAGAGGTCGATTAGATGACAGATACTTCAATAGGTAGTTAGAAGTGAGCTCTAGAGTTTAGGGTGACTATAGTTCATAATAATTTATTATGTACTTAATAAAGATCTTGAGGAACGGGCTGGAGAGATGGCTCAGAGGTTAAGAGCACTGACTGTTCTTTGGAAGGTCCTGAGTTCAAATCATCCACATGGTGGCTCAAAACCATCTGTAACGAGATCTGACTCCCTCTTCTGGAGTGTCTAAAGACAGCTACAGTGTACTTACCTATAATAAATAAATCTTTTTAAAAAAAAAAGAACTTGCGGAAGAGATAGCTAGGCATGGTGCTGCATGCCTTTAATCCCAGGTGAATCTCTGTGAGTTTGAATCAGCTTTGTCTATATAGCTTTGTCTATATAGCAAGGTTCAGAACAGCTAAAGCTACAGAGACCCTGTCTAAAACCAAACAAAGCCAACCAGCCAAACAACCAAAAAACAAGAAAAGAAAAGAAAAGAAAGGAAAAAGAATACTTGAGATGGAGATGTATTGAACTATGGTTTGATACTTGTACTTTGCATATGCATATTGAATTTTTATATTATACCCATAAATATGTAGTTATCAGTTCTACAATTAGAAATTACATGTAAAAAAGTAAAAAAGAAAAAAGGAGCTGGAGTATATAATCTTTTTTTCTCAATCTCTCTGTTTATTTAGGGCTTCTCTAATTTCTAGGATTGAAGACGTGTCACCATGTATGGCTGTGAGTGTGTGTGTGTGTTCCTACCGAAATGAAAATGCAGGATTTCTCAACTTATTTTTGTTGAGATGGGATATTGTATAGCTCAGACTGAATTCTAACTTCTTTTGTTGTTAAGGACGCCCTTGAACTTTTCCTGATCTTCCTATCTAACAAGCTCTAGGATTGCTGGTCTAGGCTACCACACCAGTCAATTATGTTTCTTTAGAGATGAATTTATTGTGTGGGAACTGAAAAGGATGTTCTCTTGTCTAAAAAGATCTTTGCTCAATGTGTAGTGACTTCATTCGTATTACACTTTTACTTATAAACTATATTGAGTCTCATAAAGCTGTAAGAATTTAAAATAGTTTTACCTTTGATGAAATATTTGTTTTTTTTCTACTGAAAAAATACTTCTTATGAAGCAATATATGTACTAAATCTTTTTTTAAACTTTTTTTAATTGAATATAATCCTCATTTACATTTCAAATGCTAAAACCTTTCCGGTTTCCCCTGTCCCTGAAAACCCCCAACCTCTCCTCCCACCCCCTGCCTCCAAGTATATGCCCCTTGTACTAAATCTTATAGTTTTTATGTTCTTTGAGATTTGGTATCCTTAAATAATATCTCAGCTTATAAAATATGTATGTGTATATGTATTCCATATATAATTATATGTCTATACATGTATATGTGTACATATACATATAACATTAAAGCACAGATCATTTTTAAAAATTGCTGATTTAATGTTAATTTACAAAAATTAAAATATTTAAATATGATAATTTCAAATGTGATGTCAGACTATAATTTTTAAGACAAAGCAGGCATTAATTTAAAATTGTTCATTAGTGTTTAAAATGTTGAAGAGCCTGGGGATGGTGGCAGTTTCAGCATTCAGGAGGCAGAGGCAAAGGCAGAGACAGGAAGGTCACCCCAAGTTCAAGGTTCCTGGTTCTTCATAACATAGTTTTGAGATCCAAGGCCAAGTTCTTGTGTTCTACATAGTAACATTCCAGGCTAGGCAGGGTCACAGAAGCAAAGGACCTTGACACAGGACACAAAAACAGAAGCACAGAACAACAAAAGAAGAAAAAATTATTAGTGAAGATGATGTAAAGCTATTTAGAAAATATTATTGGTATTATCACCAACTCATTTTCTTAGATTACTATGAAATTAATATTCAAATAAGCATAAAACCCAAAGAACTTCAGAATACATTTCCTTACATTCAGTGGCTTCTGTTTCAGTGGTGGTCACTGCCGATGACCAGAATTACAAAGTGTCTTAGGGTTTTTATTCCTGCACAAAACATCGTGACCAAGAAGCAAGTTGGGGAGGAAAGGGTTTATTCAGCTTACATTTCCAAGTTGCTGTTCATCACTAAAGGAAGTCAGGACTGGAACGCAAGCAGGTCAGGAAGCAGAGGCTGATGCAGAGGCCATGGAGGGATGCTACTTACTGGCTTGCTTCCCTAGCTTGCCCAGCTTGCTTTCTTATAGCACCCAAGACTACCAGCCCAGGGATGGCACCACCCACAAGGGGCCCTCCCCCCTTGATCACTAATTGAGAAAATGCCTTGTAGCTGGATCTCATGGAAGCATTTCCTCACCCGAAGCTCCTTTTTCTGTGATAACTCCAGCTTGTGTCAAGTTGACACAAAACTAGCCTGTACACAAAGGGAGTGGTTTTGTAAGTTGACTAAGCATACATTGGATGAGTGGATCTTTTTATTTTTTAATTTTTTTTTATTTTTGGTTTTTTGGTTTTTTGCATTTGGTTTTTTTGAGACAGAGTTTCTCTGTATAGCCCTGGCTGTCCTGGAACTCACTCTGTAGACCAGGCTGGTCTCGAATTCAGAAATCTGCCTGCTTCTGCCTCCCAGAGTGCTGGGATTATAGACTTGTGCCACCACTGCCCGGCTGGGTGAGAGGATCTTAACTGTGGATCTTGGGGTAAAAAAAAAAAAAAAAAAAAAAGCATATGGCAACTACATATCTAGCAGGGAATTGCCTTATCTGTCATCAGTGGGAGGGGAGGCCCTTGGTCCTGTCTGTGGAGGCTAGACGATCCAGTGTAAGGGGATGCTAGAGTGGTTTGGTGGGAATGGGGGGGGGATAGGGTGGGGAACACCCTCATAGAGACAAAGGGGAGGAAGGGATGGGATAGGGGTTTGCGGAGGGGAAACCAGGAAGGGGGACAAGAATTGAAATGTAAATAAATAAAATAACTAATTAAAAAAACATATGGGTGACTGTTATGCTTTTGAATTAACTTGATCCTGTGTTGTTAAGATAATCATAATAGTTAAGATTTATTGAGGCTTACTCTATGCTGTGTCTATTTGACACATGCATTATTCCACTTTGTTTCTTCCAATTTTCGTAACAATGTGTTACTGGTATATGATGTCATTGGTGATTCTACCATAATGCCTATGTTTTCCATGATTGAACTAAAATATCAGAGCTTTTGGGACAAAGTACAGGACTGGGCCACGGTAAACCTGTAGAGCTTTATACAGAATACCACTGGTGCTCAGAGATCATGCTAGTATGTCTGTTAGTGAGATTTTACCTTGGCATTACAGGTACTTCCTTTGAGATGCTGGCTTGCTTTCATTCGTTAGCTTCAGAGAGAACATTAAAAACAAAACAGCAACAAAACAAAACAAAACAAATAGTCCTGAAAATTTGATCAAAGGTGTAATTTCTGCATTGATTAGATGTTTAATACAGCAAAGGGATCTTTTACAATTTCTTCACCTGTTGCAGCTAGAGAACCCTTTAATGTAGTGGAAAAAGCAAAGTCATTTTTGAAGGCACTGCTTGCATGTCTCTATGTTTTTCTTCTCTTATGCCTTTCATATATGGCTAAGGCTTTCCTCTGAATTTTGTTATGAGTTGTGTATGAACTAATATCACTTCTATATTCCTATTATTCTCTTTATTTTAGATAGAACATATATAGCTCAGACTGGTGTTGAAGTCACAGTGTAGTTGAGGAAGACCTTGAACTTCTGATCCTCCTGACTTCACAATAGTCATCATTCCCAGCTTTATTCTGTTCTTTAATAGTTCTAGTGGTGGCAATTTTGATCAAAGTTATAAGCTATATTTTCATATTCATTCTGTAAATGATAAAACTGACTTAAAGCAAATGTAAGTTACTTAAGTCACTGGGTGTTTTAGTCAGTGTTCCTTAGCTATGAAAAGACACCACGACCACAACAACTCTTATAAAGGAAAACATTAATTGCAGCTTACTTTCGTTTTTTGGAGGTTTAATCTATTGTCATCATGACTGGACACATGGCAGGCAGACATGGTGCTGGAGAAGTAGCTGAGAGTTCTACACCTGGAATTGCAAGGAGGAGTGGGGGTGGGATGGGGTGGCATGAGTGAGAGCACCACTGAGTCTGGTGACTTTGGCCTCTGATACCCCAAAGTCCACCCAAAGTGACACCCTTCTTCTAACAGTGTTATACCCACTTCAGTAAGGCCACACCTTCTAATCCCTCTCAAGTAGTGCCACTTTCTGATGACTAAGCACTAAGAAATGAGCCTTTGGGGGACATTCTTGTTCAGCCATCACACTAGTCAAGTAAAGTTTCTGAGATTCTAATTAAAGAAATGGAAAGCCTGAGCTCTAAGCCATGGAGCTGTTAGTGTATATAACACCAGAGGACCATGGATGTGTTAGACAGTGGCTGAGCTCTAAGCCATGGAGCTGTTAGTATATATAACACCGGAGGACCATGGATGTGTTAGACAGTGGCTGAGCATGCCCTTGGTTATGTAACTGAGTTCTGGAACTGAGTCTGGAAAGGTAGCTGCTTGTTTAACTTGTCTAGTGTAGACATATTTGCCCGAGTTGTCAGTGGTTTTTACATTTGGTTTGCTTTAAAGAACTTAAAACTGTGTTAGGAAAACTGCTTTTCGTAAATATAATACATACTTAAATTGAGTGGAATCAGTAACATAGTTCATTATTGTTCAATGCCTTGGACTTTGCTTTATTCTTATGCTTAGGATTTAGTTAGAGGTCTGAAGAGATAGCCCAGTGCTTAAGAGCACTGGGCTACTTGTCCAGAGGATTCTTAATTCTCAGTACCCATGTTTCAGGTCACAACTGTCTGCAGCTCAAATTCCAGGAGATCTGACATCCCTTTCTTGTCTCTAAGAGCATCATGCATGAATACAGGCAAAACACCCACAGACATTAAAAAAGAAAAAAGATTAAGCTTCCAAAATTGAAATGACCTTATATATTGATTATGTAAGTCTGGAATTTGGGCTGAGGTATATATAGATCAGTGGTAAAGCATTTGCCTAGCATGCTTGAGCACCTGAGTTTGATCTTGAGCACCACAGAAAGCAAAGGAAAAAAATCTTATCATTTCTGTTACTCCATATGTTGATCATGTTGAGCACATTAGGAGAAAATGATGATACTTACTTTTTAGTTGTAGAAGACAAGTCTGGTGTCACCTTTAGTGTTGAAAGCTCTATTCATGGGTGTTCATGATTCAAATGACCTTTTTCTAAAGTTGATTTACTTTTGTTATTTTTTCCTCCTAGAACAGGCTTTGTTTGTTCAGCCCTGGCTGTCCTGTAAGATTTACTTTGATAGATTTATTCAGTACATTTATATCTATTCAAACTTTTGGGGCAAGATTGTTCTTCCAGGATAGGGTATGAATTTAATCAGGGTTCAGCATTTAAATGTTCAGGTAAGTAATTTAGGAAGTCAAAGAATTAACTGTGAAAAAGATTTTGATTTTTTTTTTTTTTTTTTTTTTTTTTTTTTTGGATTTGGTTTTTTTCAAGACAGGGTTTCTCTGTGTAGCCCTGGCTGTCCTGGAACTCACTCTGTAGACCAGGTTGGCCTTGAACTCAGAAATCCTCCTGCCTCTGCCTCTCAGAGCGCTGGGATTACAGGTGTGCACCACCACCGCCCGGCTGTGAAAAAGATTTTAAAGTAGGATATTCCTATTTGACTATATCTTTATGTTTTAATAATTTGATACTACTTTCTTTCATGAAACTAAGTATTTCTACTCAGTGTGCCAGCGGGTGCAGGGACTAAAGCAACGAATCAGATATGGACCTTGTCTTTTTTTTTTTTTTTTTTTTTTTTTAAGATTTTACTTATTCTTATATGTAAGTACACTGTAACTGTCTTCAGACATACTGGAAGAGGGCATCAGATCTCATTACGGATGGTTATGAGCACCATGTGGTTGCTGGGATTTGAACTCAGAACCTTCGGAAGAGCAGTCAGTGCTCTTAACCACTGAGCCATCTCTCCAGCCCAGACCCTGATAGCATAAATCATTTTAGCTTCCAGATAACCTATTTCTTCAACCTATATTCTCTAGTTTTTGATTTGATTTTTTTCTTCTCTCTTTATCATGTTGAACCTGGGGTCTAGTATAGCAAGTGCTATAAAACACCTGTTTATTGAGCCCACAAATGTGTTTTCTAACAATTCACAAATATACCTAGTTCTTATTCCTGTCTTTAGAGTTTCATAGAAAACAGAAGACTGTATTTTTGTGATTTTTAGCCTAGGGACCACATTGAGCACTGAAACGGTGCTGTTTTTCATGTATCTTTCATTAGGATTGTTTTCCGTCTTTAGCTAAGTTGTTGTGAAAGATTCTTTTGTGCCAATGTGTAAGTGCAATTATGTATGGTTTTGGTTTCTAATTCATTTAGTCCGGATGGAAGTATTTCTAAGATTTCTATTTCTACTTTTAAACTTGATACTCTTGCTATATTGAGTACAGTGATTTATTTAGACATTTCTGGGTTAACTTTGGGTTATTAATTTGAACTTGGTGTTTGGAAATATGGTGAACAATGCTGAATATTCAGTATTTTTTTCCATCTTGTGTATTTTTGGTGCTACAATATTAGTTTGGATACTTATTCTTTTTTTTTTTTTTTGCATGTACTTTTAAAATACTGTTTCCCACCCTATTCCATCTCTTTGAGTCTCCCATTCTTTCAAATAACCTTATATAGTTGCTTATCAAAAGTTAAAATCTGACCATTTGATGATTTAGTTTCTAAAATTCTGGGTAAAGGGAAAGTTCTGTACCCTATCTCCCCCCTCCCTCCTTCCTTCTTTCCTTCCTTCCTTCTTTCCTTCTCTTTCTTCTCTGAGACAGTGTTTCACTTTGTAGCCTGGAACTTGCTATGTTTGCTTTGTAGGTCTGGAACTTGCTATGTTGTCCAGGCTGGCTCCTGTTTTATGAAATATAAAAAAATATTATGAGTGTATAGGCCTAGAGCAGTGCTTCTCAACCTTCCTAATGGCGCAACCCTGAATACAGTTCCTCGGGTGGTGACCCCCACCCATAAAATTATTCTCTTGCTACTTCATAACTGTAATTTTGCTACTGTTGTGATTCATAATATAAATATCTGACATGCAAGATATTTGATATTTGACCCTGTACAAGGGTCTTTCCACATCCAAGGGATCATGACCCACAGGTTGAGAGCCACTGGCTTAGAGGGTAGCTCGGTTGAACTTGTGGCCCCCAGTTTGATCACTAGTTTAAAACAAGGAAAGAAACTGAATTCATGTTCTGTGGGTTTTAATTTATGAATATGGCTTGAGATATGAGTTTAAAATGGGTTCCTCCTGCTGGCCTGGAGTTTGCTCTGTTGTGCTCTAGTCTGGTACCACCCTTGAAACAGAAGTTTCGGTTTGAGTGGTTCTAGATTGCTTAGGTGGATTCTGTCCTCAGACTGGCCTGAGAGCGAGTAGAGCAGAGGCTTCCCATGCCGAGTGAGTCTGCTGCTGCTTGCTTTCTTCAGTCCGCCCGCCTGCTGAGTGTTGCCTTTCGGATGGCTCACCTTGCTCAGGCCCCAGCTTTGTGCCTTTACTTTCACATCACCCTGTGTCTAAAGCGTTGGGGTTGGTAGCCCAGAGCGGGTGCTGTCTTCAGTGCTCCCCAGAGCTGCTCTGTCCTTTCATTCAGCCATGCCTGGTTTTGTCTGAAATTTAGCATTTTTGAATTATAAACCAGCAAGATTTTTCTGCACATTTAGTGACTGTACTGCCAGGATGGATCTGACTTCTTCCCCTAGTTTTTGTTTGATTCTTTCCTTCATTTTATTATGGTTTCTGTTTAGATGTCCCCTTATCAAAGAATACTTCATTACTACTAAAACACTTTTTTTTTTTTTGCTGTCACTCTCTCTTTGTCTGCTGTAGTTTTCTTGGCATGACCCCATCAGGTATGTGGTTTGTTGGGTTTTCTGGGTTAGAACATAACCTCCATGAGAATGGGGATGGTCTTTTTTGTTTGCTATTTTACTGTAAACTCCTAGAAGAGTATCTGACTGTAATATGTGCCCAACAAGGACATGTTGGATGAACAAAGGTGCTAAATGCTCTAAATATTTACTCATATCTACTCTCACCCATAGTTAACACCTCCCACCCACTCCATCTTGTAGTGCTGGAGCTGAAACCCAGGGCTTCAGCATGCCACATGAGTGCTTTACTAGAAGGCTGTACTCACAGCCTTAGATTATTAATTTGATCTTCATAACTCTAAGGATGTGGTGATGGTGGCAGCAGTGGCGGTAGTGTGTATAAAGGCCAAAGAACAACCTTGAACCTTGTTACTAGTGTGCCGTCCACTTTGTTTTGAGGCAGTGTCTCTCACTGGCTAATTGTTCCTGGCTTGCCATGGAGCTGAGCATGACCAGAACTTACCGTTTGACTGTGTCTCTGACATTCTCTCACTCTCACTCAGTTTCTTTCTCAAGGTCTCATGTTTCCCAGCCAAGCCTTGAGCTTGCCATTAGTCTTAAGTCAGGGTTTCTGTTCCTGCACAAACATCATGAACAAGAAGCAAGTTGTGGAGGAAAGGGTTCCTTCAACTTATACTTCCACACTGCTGTTCATCACCACAGGAAGTCAGGTCAGGAACTCACACAGGGTAGGAGTGGATGCAGAAGCCATGGAGGAATGCTGCTTACTGGCTGACTTCCCCTGGCTTACTCAGTTTGATAGAACCCAGAACTACCAGCCCACAGATGGCACCACCCACAATGGGCTGAGCCCTTCCACCTTGATCACTGATTGAGAAAACGCCTTACAGCTGGATCTCAGGGGGGAGGCATTTCCTCAAGAGAGGCTCCTTTCTCTGTGATAACTCCAGCTTGTGTCAACTTGACACACAAAACCAGCCAGCACATGATGTAACTGAGGATGACCTTGAACTTCTTATCCTCTAAGATAGAGTTGTATATCACCATACCTGGTTTATTTGTTGATCAAACATACAGCTTAGTACAGCTAGGCAAGCAATCTACTAAATTTTGCTTCTTTGTCTCTCAGATGGCTTTGGATTTAAGATTGTTCCAGGTGAGACTAGACATAGAGTTTGACCATGCATTTGAGGTAGGAAGTGTTTAACATTATGGATAATTTTTAACAAGATGAGTGCAATTATTCTTTGGGTGCATTTGTTTCATCTTGTGTTTTTTTTTTTATGCATACTCTGAAAGTACCTTTAGTGACACAACAGACATCTATACAAACTTCTTTTTTTTTTTTTTAAAGATTTATTGATTTTGTGTATATGAATACACTGTAGCTGTCTTCAGACACACCAGAAGAGGGCATCAGATTCTGTTACAGATGGTTGTGAGCCACCAAGTGGTTGCTGAGAATTGAACTCAGGATCTTTGGAAGAGCAGTCAGTACTCTTAACTGCAGAGCCATCTCTCCAGCCCCCTATAAAAATTTCTTTTTTTTTTTTTCTATACACGTCTTAATACTTAATTATAACTCCCGTTTGAAGAAAGATGTGGTGTCTTTTTGTTTTAGTTCCTATCATTATTGGAGTTCTGGATAAAACGTGCTTTTAACTACAAATTATAGTCTATCACAGTGTCTTGTCCTGCAAATTAGTGGAACTGTTGCATACTTTATGATCTTAAATTGTCTGGAAGTGCCATGTAATTGATTCTGGATAAAATGAAACAAAACAACAACAGCAAGAAAAAACAACCCTTCCCATATAAATATGACATTGTGAAATCTATAGACCGAAATTTGAAGGATAATTTTGACTAATGTGCTTTTAGTTGGCTTCCCTGCTGTCTGCCTCAACAGTGTATATTGTTAGTTGATTGGATGTTCCTTCTCCTCTTTCTCCTCTTCTTCCTCTTCTTCTTCCTCCTCTCTTCCTTCTCCTCCTCTTCCTCCTCCTTCTTCTCTGCTTATAGACTCAGGTGGAAATTTCCACAAAGATTCTTTCTTCTTGTCTTCCCTAGGGCAGGGAGAAGTGGTCCCCTGGGATGCCTGTGTTTTTCCTTGAAATTTATATTCTATTCTTTTGGAACTGGAAGCTTCCTTAGCCTTCTAGCCTATAAAATCCCTCTTTTCAGGTTTCAAAAGGTGGCTGGGTAGGTTTCAAGTTTGCTTTCCTAATATTTTTGCTACCTTCAGTGGAATGAAAAAAGGCTACCACCCCATGATTAGTGTACTGGCTGGTTTTGTGTGTCAACCTGACACAGGCTGGAGTTATCACAGAGAAAGGAGTTTCAGTTGGGGAAGTGCCTCCATGAGATCCAACTATGGGGCATTTTCTCAATTAGTGATCAAGGGGGCAGGGCTCCTTGTGGGTGTTAACCATCCCTGGGCTGGTATTCTTGGGTTCTATAAGAGAGCAGACTGAGCAAGCCAGGGAAAGCAAGCCAGTAAGAAACATCCCTCCATGGCTTCTGCATCAGCTCCTGCTTCCTGACCTGCTTGAGTTCCAGTCCTGACTTCCTTTAGTGATGAACAGCTGTGTGGAAGTGTAAGCCGAATAAACCCTTTCCTCCCAAACTTGCTTCTTGGTCATAATGTTTGTGCAGGAATAGAAACCCTGACTAAGACAGTTAGTGATATTCACTGATTGGTTTGGAAGAGTTGCTTTGCCAGTCTACCCTTTACCCTTCCATTTCATTCTACCACTTACTAATTTTTTTTTTTTTGTTTTTTGTTTTTTGTTTTTTGTTTTTTGTTTTTTTGAGACAGGGTTTCTCTGTGTAGCCCTGGCTGTCCTGAAACTCACTCTGTAGACCAGGCTGGCCTCGAACTCAGAAATCTGCCTGCCTCTGCCTCCCAAGTGCTGGGATTAAAGGTGTGCACCACCACTGCCCAGCTTTAAGATTTTTTTTTTTTTAGAGCAACATTTTGTTTGCCAGTTAAATTTTTAACAAAAGATTTATTTTATATATGTGAGTACATTGTCACTGTCTTTAGCCACACCAGAAGAGGGCATTGGATCTCATTACAGATGGTTGTGAGCCACCATGTAGTTTCTGGGAATTGAATTCAGGACCTCTGGAAGAGCAGTCAATGAATGCTCTTAACTGCTGAGCCATTTCTTTAGCCTGCTAGTAAAAAAAAAAATTATACAGAATTGGGTGTTGTACTTGTAACTAGCTGGAGTAAATATGAAGTAGTAGAATCCTCCCTCCCTTTTCTTTTTTAGACAGGGTCTTATCATGTAGCTCTGATTCTCTTGTAACTCACTATGTAGAGCAGGCTGGCCTTTAACTCACAGAAATCAGCCTGCCTCTGCCTCCCAAGTCCTGAGTTTAAAAGTGTGTGTCACCAGGTGTGGTTGGTGACATAGTTTTAAAATTTTTATTTAAAATTTATATTATTTATTTTAACTTATGATATTATACATCATAACACAATATTATATAATGTGTATATGTAACTAAAACATAATATAAAATGTATGAATTGTTTTTATTATATAATTATGTAATATAATTGATAAATTATATTTAACTATTATAATTTAAATTATTGTACTCTGTGTGCATGTATATGTGTGTCTGCACTTTCCATTGTGTGCTTGAGGCAGTAAGGGGACTGCTTTCAGGAGTTGGTTCTTGACTTCCTCTGTGGGCCCCAGCTGTTGACTCAGGTAGTCAGGCTTCCATGGCTTTTACCTGCTGAGCCAGTTTGCTGAGCCTGTCAGATCTTTTATCTTCTGATTTAAGTTGGTTTAGTTCTGTTTAAAGCATAATCTTTAGGTTCTAAAAGCATGATTAATAGAGTATGTTTGTTTCCATATTATAAATAATTTTAGCACATAGGTTAGTACTATAAAGTATGTACTTTTATGTATTTAAGTCATATGTTGTTATAATATTTACATATTCATTATACTAATTTACTACTGTAAAGTTTTTTTTTCAGTGTAGGGTTATAAACAAACATTTGGATCACTATCATTTTTGTCTTCATTTTCTCACATAAGGTTAAACAAATATGCCTGTTAAACCATGTCAATCTCCATATTACAACATGTATTAATATTTCTATCTTGGCTATAATTAAAAAAATTAAAGTGCAATTTACATTGCCTCAACTAACGTAAAATCATTACTTTTACTATTAAATATAGTTTCCTGGTAGAACTTACCTCATTGGTTTCCTTTTAGTATGAAACATGAATTTATGTGCTGGTTAGTTTTTGTCTACTTAACACAAACTTAGGCATACCTGAGAAGAGAAAAACGTCAACAGAGGAGGTTGCCTCCATTAGAGTGGCCCTTTGACATATCTATGAGCATTTTCTTGGTTGTTAATAGATGTAGGACGGTCCAGCCTGCTATAGGTGGTGCCTTTCATGGGCAGGTGGGCTTGGGCTGCATAAGAAAGGGCAGGCTAGAGGAAGTAGGCTAGAAAGCAAGGCTCCTCCACAGTCTCTGCTTCAGTTCCTGCCTCTGTTTCTGCGCTGAAGTTCCTTCCTTGGCATCCCTTGATGGTAAACTATAACTTGTAAGCCAGGTAAGCCCCCTCCACCTCCAAAGTGCTTTGGTTAGTTTTTTTCAAAGCAGTAGAGAAGCAATCTAGGCCAAGCTGTTGGTTTAAAACATTAGCTTGTTTAAACTTCTTAACAATTACTATTTCTGAAAACTAAGATAGCTATATATACAAATTTGAGTGCTAAAGTATTTGATGCTGTAGGAGAATTTTTTCCCCCTCTTTTATCTGAAAACACACAGACATAAAAAGGAATGGAGTATTGATACTGTACTGTGAATGAACCTTAAAAACATGCAAAGTAGGGGGCTGGAGAGATGGCTCAGCGATTAAGAGCAATGACTGCTCTCCAGAAGGTCCTGAGCTCAAATCCCAGCAACCACATGGTGGCTCACAACCATCCATAATGAGATCTGACACCCTCTTCTGGAGTGTCTGAAGACAGCTACAGTGTACTTACATATAATAAATAAATAAATCTTTAAAAAAAACATGCAAAGTGAAGAGAAAGGCACAGTGCAGAGGCATTGTACTTAGTATGTCTGTGTAAACTTCATTTATAGTAAATATTCAGATTAGGCACATCCATAGTGACAGAAAGTATGTCCATATAGTTCTAGGTTAGACAAAGCTGCATAGTGAGACCTTGTCTCAGAAACAAACACCTCAAAAAACTAGATACTGGTGATGATTGCATACTTTTGAATATACTAAAAACTCTGAACGGCACGGGTGAATTGTATGGCACACAGTTTTTATTGCCATGAAACCTTACAAAGTAGCAAAAGGATGAAGGGCATAGTTTAGAGGACAAATTTACAACAACAATTTAATTGGATCGAATAGTTCCATCATTAGAAATTATATACATTTAGGTCTACATTTTTCTACTTAAAGACATGTTTTATATTCTTGATATCCCTAGAAATTAGCATGTATCCAACAGTAAGTATTAATAAATTAAAAGAATGAATAAGGGGCTGGAGAGATGGCTCAGTGGTTAAGAGCACTGATTGCTCTTCCAGAGGACCTGAGTTCAATTCCCAGCAACCACATGGTGGCTTGTTACAACCATCTGTAACGGGATCTGATGCCCTCTTCTGGGGTGTCTGAAGAGAGCAACAGTGCACTCAGATAAAATCAATCTATCAATCAATCTTAAAAAAAAGAATGAGTTGGTGCAAAGAAAAATCTTTTTTTTTTTTTATTCCATACATTTGTAATCCTCCAGGTTTCAGGTTGGGGGAATGGGTCATAGCCAAGGCCTGTTACAGTTCTCTGATATATAACCTGACAGGGTGGTGCTGAATGTAGATTGAACCTCACCCTGCCTCTCAGCTCTGGTGTACTCAGGTTGTCTTGTCAGCAGCAAGGGAGTATTTATTCACTTCAGAGGGTTTTAAGGAATGTGCACCCAAAGCTGCTGTTGGTTCCAGGAGGATTGAATGTATGTGACTGGGCAGGGGCCTTATGCACTGCAAAGGCCCCTCTTGTGGGTGGAGCTTTAAGATAGCCTCACTCTGTAGCTCAGTCTGGCCTTAAACTTGTGGCAATTCTTCTCCCTCAGCCTTCCAAATGCTGGAATTATAAATGTGTCTGATTACATCAGGCAAATTAGTAACATGGTAGACTTTAATTTTTAACACTTTAGAAAAGAAATTTGGAGGAGATATGGCAATACTGAATCCACTTGTGGTGAACTATTTTTTGCTGATTTGGAAGTAAACTGAGCAACAATGCCATACAGTTTTGTTTCTGTATTTGGTGGTTCAACAAATACATTTAAAGTGAAAAAAAGTTCACTGAGTCACATGTGTTGGCAGTAATTTGGAATGGAAACTTTTAAAACAAAGTGGAAAAAAGTCCTCGGAATGGATAATCCTTGGGAAATGATTTTGTGTACTGTTTTGTCAGAGTTGCCAGTTTACAGCCCTCACTTGTATGAATGCACAGGTTACAGTGTGGGTATTTAGATTGTCTCTCAGCCTGGAGAACTGCCAGGTTTCTTCTGTTACATTCCATCTCCTGACTCACACACTTTCACTGATAAGTACTGCTCTACATTCTGCTGGTTCATTGTTCACCTTTTGTCTTCTATAGCCATTTATTTGACCCACCTTAATGATCTTTCTTTAGCTCTTTTCCAAACTAGAAATGTGATGGTAAAAATTATACAAATTGCAATGACATCTTTCTACATACTTTTATCCCGTGATGAATTTATCTTTTTGGTAAATAAAAATCTCAGGTATACCTTTTATATTTTAAAGGCGATTTCTCTAAGAGTAAAATTAGATTCTTTCTGTCTGAACAATATTTTTACTTTAATGTAACCTTCCCCTCCCTTTTTTGTTTTTGGTGGTAGGAATCAAATTTATGACTGAAGCTTGTGTCAAGTTGACAAACACTAGCTAGCACAGACACTGTGCATGCAAATACATGTTCTGTCTCTGAGCTACATCTCCATCTCTTTGTCATTTAATTTTTAAACTTGGTTGTCTAGCTTTCTTTCCTTAGTGTACTTGAAATAATAAACTGGAAGGATCATAAGCCTGCCTCTCACCTCTTACAGGTGTAATGCACCTGTGGTTCTAGCTTTTTCAGAGTATGAGAGGGAAAGATTATTTGAGCCCAAGAATTCAAGGCCAGCCTAGGCAATATGATAAGATCTCATGATTGACAAACCTTCTTGGCCATGGCAGGGGCAGTGTGACATGGTTCCTGTCCCTGGGACAGAGCCAGCAGGGTGTGGGCCTTCATGAGGGTTGATGGTTGCTGTGGGTGTAAGGCTTGTTTGTATAAAAATATATGTATTTTACTTCACTTTCCTCCTTTGAGGAATGTCCAACGATAATAACTCCATGATAGTCAGAGACAGCAGGAATCTGCGAGTCCAGGATGTGGCTAACGTCTCAGCAAAATGGTAGAATGCTGTGACCTTCAGGACAGCTCTTCAAAGACTATGGGAAAGAATGCTGAAAACATGAGTTCAAAAATATATTCCTTTGCAAGATACAAAATATAAGGATGCAAAATGAAGTATATAAGGAACTTCACAGATCTAAAGGAACAGGGGCAGCTGCACTATAGGTGAGCAGTCTGGAAAAGCTGTCTCAAGCAGAACATAGACCATTAGCTTGTAACCTACAGTTTGACTTCGAGTCATTTGTTTTGCCTCTCCCAGACATCCCTTCCCTCAGAAACCCCACTCTGTGCTGAGGCTGGTCTTTGGCACAAACCTATCTCTCCTAAGTACTTTGAATTGATCTGATGATAGCAGACAATAAAATATTTTGTAAGATCTAGAATAAATTGGGAAACTCAGTCTTCACTATATAATGAATTTATGATATGGCTAATGAATTAATTTTTGTCATCTAGAATAGTTACCTGTATACTTTCAGGAAGTGAGGAGTTACATATTTTTTATTAGAAAATGTATGGGGAAGATATTAAAAATAAGAAGGGTCAATAAAATCTGGGCATGGTTTTAATTTCAAAGATAAGAAATGTGGAAGAGCTTATGGGACATCTAGAGCAGTGGTTCTCAACCAGTAGGTCACGACCCCTTTGGAGGTTCATTGACCCTTTCATAGAGGTCACTTAATCAGAAAATACAGATATTTATATTATGGTTCATAACAGTAACAAAATTACTGTTATGAAGTAGCAATGAAAATAATTGTATGGTTAGGGGTTAGTCACATCCTTTGAATAGTGAAAGATTTACTAAATATAATAGTGGCAAAGTATTTGAAACTGAACTGAAAGACAAATTAGATTTATCTTTAAACTTATTACAAAAAGATCAAAATTAATTTTTACTAATTAACTACTATTCTTAACGTAAAATGCATGTGTCCCTTTACTTCTTAAGTTATTCTTTTACCTGTAAATGAGGAAATAGGATTTATTTGAATGAAATTTGAGTCAAAATGGGACTTGTGGAAATGTGTATATAATTTTGTGACTAAAAGTAATTTAATTAAAAATGTCCATACTTGAAAAAATGAAAAGCATTGGAGCAGAATTTTCTAATGTTCAGTTTTGTTAAAGAATGATAGATAAATTTGAACTTGTATTTTTGAAACAAAATAACATGGTGAATTTAATGATGAATTTGTAAGGGTGATTGGAAGATACTAATTCTACCAAAATCCCTGAAACCTGTCTTATAGCTGATTTAAATGTGGTGTACTATTTCTTTTCCTAATCTGTGTTTTCCATTAAATCTAAGTTTGTACTGTGTGCACACACTATTCTCCTACCAGAGAGAGAAAAATTTACAAGTGTTCATTTAACATATTGTAGTTAAGTACTTGTTTCCTTACAGTGAGAGATATGGAAAAGAACTCTAAGAATATACTGTACCTTCTAATTGCTATATCACAAAGTAGACAATTCAGACTTTGAGCTCTCAGTGCTTAGTGGGAAGTTTTCGAGTTACATTACACTAATCATTGTGAAGTTGGTGATGTTGTCTCATGGAATGCCTATTCAGGTTAGCATTCAATCAGATACTCAAGGGATCTTCTCGAGTTTCAGCCAGTGTAGTCTCTCTAAACTCTTGGATGGATGTCTTTTCAACTCAGTGAGGCTTTGGGGGAGCACCCTTCCCATGATTTGCAAAGTACCTCTAGGAACAAAATTGGGATAATCTTACCTTGTTTCTCCTGTTTCAGCAATCCAAGCCCATGTCTGTTATCTGGTACCTGAAAAGAGTTGTTTTTGAATTACCCATTCATAGCCACTGGCAAATGACCTTTCAACTTTTTAAAAAATGGGGTCTTGCTTATATAGCCCAGGCTGGTCTAAAACTCAGGTTATTCCAGCTCTGGAATGGAACTATTTCTAGCCTGCCAGTTATATATTAATGGAACAAATTTATATTACATAACAAAATAACACATAATTTATAGCTCAAAAACAGAATCTTACAGTATTTCTGCATTAGAACAAAACTTGAAGTTCAAATCTTAATTGAATGAGGTTGGAGAATGGGCTCAGCTGTTAAGAACTCTTGTTGCTCTTGTAGAGGACCCAGTGCCCATATGGTTGCTTATAACCATCCTTAACTCTAGTTCTAGGGCATCTGAATTCCTCTTCTGACCTCTGAGAATAATAGGCACACATGTGTTACATACATACAAAAAACTCATACACATAAAATAAAATAAACATTTCTCAAAAAAAAAAAGAAAAACAAAAATTCATATCATATATCTTTCAGGCTTAAGATTCCTTAGGCTTCCTTTCTTAAAGTTTTTTTTTTTTTACCTCCCTGGCAGTTTCTCTGGCTCTGTAGACCAGACTCCAACATCAGCATACAGTGGTACATTGGTATTAAATAACTGCTAAGTAAATATTTGTTCCTAAGCAGGGAAAATGAGAACTGGTCTATAGCAGTTCTAAAACCCAGCCAGGTGATGTTGCAAGTAGGTTAGGTCTTAAGCCAGCAATAATTTCCCAGGCTTTTGGTTCTGCCTTTTAGTTCTTAGATCTGTTATCTGAGTCACCTTCCTTTATTTCCCATATGTGTTGGCATCCCCCAGCAGAGCGGAAAATCTATTAAAATTGATGAATCTCCTTTGATATATGGCATGTCATTCCAACTGTGGAGTCTCAGTTTTTTTTTCTTGCCGGCAGAATTTTGGGAGTCTAAACGTTGTTCCTTATTTTTTCCCCCCCCCCCTCCCTTCCTTCCTCCCTCCATCTTCCTCCCCCTCCTCCTCTCCCCCTCCTCTGTATGTGTGTAGGTGTGTGTCTAGGTGTTCTTGCATGTTTTTATATATGCATTTGGAAGCCAGAGGTGCCTCTAGTCATTCCTCAGGAACTGTCAACCTTGCTTTTTGCAATAATGTCTTTCACTGGGGTTGGAGGGTCTTCTGAATAAGCTAGATGACCAGCCAGTGAGTTCCAGAGACCTGCCAGTCTTGCTTTCCTCGGTGCTGGAGATTGAACTTTGGTCCCAGTGGTGACTGAGTGCTTTACTAACTGAGCTTTCCCCCAAACCCACTCCTCTTATTTATTATTGTTTTTTATTTTAATATTTTATTTATTTTATGTATATGAGTATACTGTAGCTGCCTTCAGACATACCAAGAGGGCATCGGATCCTATTACAGATGTATGTGAGTTATCATGTGGTTGCTGGGAATTGAACTCAGGACCTGTAGAAGAGCAATCAGTGCTCCTAACCACTGGGCCATCTCTCCAGCTCCATTCCTCTCATTTTGCTCTGTCAGCATGTCTCTGATTCTCTAAGCTGACAATGTTTCTGCATATATACTTTCCTTTTTCTTAAATAATAATAATAGTAACAATAACAACAACAACAACAACAATAATAATATAGTAATAGTTGTGTTATTATTATTTTGATAAGGTAGTATGTAGGCCAGGCTGGTTTCTAAATTTTGGTCTTTGTCCACCACTTCCTTAATGTTAGTATTACAGGTGGATGGCATCATGCCTGACTTTTAATGTGCCACTGGATTGAGCCTGGGCTTTATATGTGTTAGGCAAACACTGTCCAGTTGAGCTATATCCCTCACTTTAGACTTTAGTTTTTCAAGTGGTCTTAATTTCACAACAAAATTGAAGTATATGCCTTTGATGTTTGCTATTCTTCCTTTTGTTTTGCAGATGTCTTATTGTTAATTTTGCCCACAGAACATAAATATTATCCTTAGTTAGTTTTTATTCCATAGCTGCTTGATTAAGTCTGTTGATCATCTAAAGTGATTTGTTCTTACATTTGTTCTTTTATTTATTTTTTTTTACAGTTGATGGTTAAAGGTAATTCTGGTTAATTTTTAATTTAGTGCCATTAAAGATTGATCGAAGCTGTCACATTTCTGTGTGTGCAGGGCTTTACAGTTAGGGTTTTCCTTAGTGACCTCATTAGTATCATGATAATATTTTGTCATTTTGTTTTATGTTCACTTAAAAATGGTAAAAGCATGGCTTTTTGCATTTATGAATTTTTACTATTCAAATATCTTAATTATCATGTATAACTATGTCTAACAATAATGTGTTTTCCTTCCATTCCTACTTCATCTGTGAATATGTCAGTTAGTGTGTATCTCTAAATGATACTTTTCCAAACAAAACAAAACAATTAAATCACAATAGCATTAATCATTCTTTTAAAAAAGAATTATTTTTTATGATTATTTTTGCCTGCCTGTATGTATGTGTATACCACATGTCTGGCTGGAGCCCATGTAGGACAGGGAGGGCATCAGATCCTGTGGAACTGGAGTTATAGATAGTGTTATGTTGCATGTGGCTGCTGGCAGCTGAGTCCTCGGAGAGAGCAGCAAGTGCTGTTAACCACTGAACCACCCTTCCAGTCTCCAATCATCACTCTCAAAAACAATTCATGTTTTTAAAATACAATTCCTCAGATAGTCACTGTACAAAATTGTGCTGTGCCCTCAGCTTAGATTTACATAGAGTTGTTCTTTGATAATGAACTAAATGATGATTGTGCCAACCAGGGTGTGGTCTTAGCCTGCTAGTTTCTTTCTATAGTGGGCTAGATGAGCATTGTTCAGTGAGCTGTGGGCCAGGCATTGTAAAGTGATAAATCTCCCAGTGAACTCATAAATAAGCAGGAGAGCTGCTCGATTTCTTTCTTTCTTTCTTTCTTTCTTTCTTTCTTTCTTTCTTTCTTTCTTTCTTTCTTTCTTTCTTTCTTTCTTTCTTTCTTTCTTTTTCTCTCTCTCTCTCTCTTCCTCGCTCTCTTCCTCCCTCCCTCCCTCCCTCCCTCCCTCCCTCCCTCCCTCCCTCCCTTCCTCCCTCCCTTCCTTCCTTCCTTTCTTTCTTTTGAGTTTATTTTTATTTTTGGTGGTACTGGGCTACAATCCAGGGACTGGCACATGCAGGCAAATGTTTTACCACTGTGCTAATACACACCCTTAGTCCAATTTTATTTTTTTGAGACAGGGTCTTAACACGTAGCTCTGGTTGTTTTGTAACTCACTATGTAGACCAGGTTGGCCTCAAACTTACAGAGATTGTCTTGCTTTTATCTCCATGTGCTGGAACTAAATGTGTGTGCCTTTACATCCAACATATATTATTATTTTAAATAGGAAATTAAGTAATAACTCATCTGGTGAACATTTGAACAAATTTTTATTTATTAATCTTTAAATATCTTATTACTATTCTGTGTTCGTGGGTGCATGATCCGTGCTTGTTGACTAGTATGTGCCATGGCGTGTTTGTCCTGGTCAGAGGGCCACTTTGTGATGTAGATTATGTCCTTTCACTTTAAATATGTTTTGGAGATCAGGCTCAGGTTGCCAGTCGATATGACAAGAGCCTTACTGTCTCAACAGTTTTGCCTGTACCTAGACACCCCTCCCCACTTTTCATGTGCATATGTATGTTCTCTTTGTGCATGTATGCACATTTGCATTTGTGTGTGTGTTTGTGTGTGTGCGTGTGTGTGCGTGTGCATGTGCGTGTGCATGTGCGTGTGCGTGTGCGCGCGCGTGTGTGTGTGTGTGTGTGTGTGTGTGTGTGTGTGTGTGTGCGTGTGCATATTTGCTTGGGTGTGAGGCCTGAGGTTGACATTTAGGATCCCAATGGATTTTCCTCCTACTTATCCTTTGAGGCAGAGTCTCTGTCTCAAGTCCAAAGCTCAGAAGTGTGGCTAGTGTCTCTAGTTATTTTCCTCAGGGATCCTCTGTCACACCCACACAATGTGTACATGGGATCGGGGAATTTGAACACTGTTTGCACAGCAAGTGCCTTAACCACTGAGCTATCTCTTCCCCCATCTTTTTGTTTTAACTCATCATCCTGTAGTTACTAGAACAGTATTGATTTTTATATATTTTGCTTCTTTTAAAACACTAGTTTACAGTAAGAAAATCTGACTTGATAATAAAACTGATTTATTGACATCTTTTTACAATGGCAGTTTTTGCTCTTTAAATTTGTTAGTCGTAACACTATACAAAGACACCTAGTTAAACTATTAACTTACAGAAAGTGAATCCATGTAATCCAAACCAAGGGAGAATATGACACTGAAATGCTTCTGTGAGTGTGTTGCCATTGGATAAAATTTCAAGGTTGGAAGTAACTTCATTGTTTAGTGTGTGATAGTTTATTACATTCTACTTTGTTGCTTTTAGAAAATGCATTTATTTTGATGGAGGGGCTAGAGAACCTGGAAAAAAACAAACTTTAAAGTCTTTGCTTTTCTTGAGTGGGAAATCCTTTCACTTAGATGCCATAGGAAACATGACAGTGTCTCTTTCCCCATGTTTCCCCTTTCAGTCTTCTGAGCTCCCTGAGTCCAGGGCTCTACATGTGCTGGGTAAGTGCCTACCAGTGGGCCTCAACCCCCACCCCACCCCCACCCCACCACAGCAACCTGTTGGTGGTGATAAAAGGGGCTTGGTTTATATTTTTCAAAAGATACCGAGTTTTTCAAAAAGTCTGGTTTATTGCTTATATATAATTTTGTTTTTTCTTAGTTTGATAATTTGCTTGTTTATTGTTCACTGTTTCTGTTTCCTTTTCTAATTGCTTATATTTAGTTATTGAGTCATTTTAAAACTCCTCTAAGCTGGGCAGTAGTGGCACACTCCTTTAATCCCAGCACTTGGGAGGCAGAGGCAGGCGGATTTCTGAGTTCGAGGCCAGCCTGGTCTACAGAGTGAGTTCCAGGACAGCCAAGGCTACACAGAGAAACCCTGTCTTGACCCCCCCCCCCCCCAAAAAAAAAAGCTCCAATAGTATTTGTTGAAGCTATTTGAATATTGTCTTAAATATTACAATTCTTTCTGTTTAAACATTGCTTTTTCTGTGGAGTCATTGATGACTTGAACCCCGACCCTCCTGTTTATAACTCCAAGTGTTGAGATTACAAACGTGTGCCGCCTCCTCTGGCTTTGTTTAAATCATTTCAACCTTCTAGGATATATGTACACACTTTAAAATTTCTAAAGAATGTTTCTTGTTAAGCCTTACTGAGTATCCTGGCTTCTAAAACCAACAACAGAGGCTAGTTTTATGTGTACTATTTCTAAAGCCAGAGAAATGGCACTCGTTCTTTCTTTTTAGGTCTTTCTCTAAGTATCTTCCTGTAGAGGTAAAGTATGCTAAACTTTGAAAGTTAGAGGATAAGAATGAAGGAGTGAAAGGGTGTCGCTTAGAAATACTCCAGGTTGTAAGTAAGTAAAGTGTTCCAAAGACACAGCTGCATTGACAGACTTTCTCCAGTCAGACCTACCTTATAATAACTGATCACCTCTAATTTATCCATCTATTGAGGACAGTCTTTACCATCTTTATGATCCACTCCATTCAATAGCACACTAGGCATTACAAACCCTTTAATACATCAGCCTTTGGGACCATTTAATATCCATATCATGATAGCCAGCAGGAGTGTACAGGGAAAAAAATGGGAGTTGTTCTGAAAGTTGTCAGGAGGCTTGAGGGTAGAGAACACTTTCTTTTCTTACAGAGAATCTGAGTTTGATTCCCACCACCTACATGACAGCTCACAAGTGTCTATAATTCTAGTTCTAGATGAATGCACTCTTTTGACTTCTGTGGAGGCTAGGCAAACACATGGTACATAGACATACGTGCAGGTAAAACACCCAGACACATAAATAATAATACTAAGAAAAATAAATGTGGCAGAGTGGACCAAATGATGGAACATTTACTTTGAAGGTTATGAGGACATCTGGAGGTTTTGTATTGAGGCTATTAAGATGGCAAAATGATTTTTTTTTTTTAAAGATAAGGTCTTAGAACTCCCTAAGTAGATTAGAATGTTCTCAAACTCACAGGGATTTTCCTGCCTCTGCATCTTCAGTGCTGAGATTAAAGGCATGTGACACCACACCCAGATAAAATGTTCTTGAGAAGCTTTTGGTGATGGCAGTAGTATGGTGCTATAAGGGTTTGAAACCTAACAGGTGATTTTTGAGCAAGAAGTGCTTCTCATGTCCTTGATGTTTTACTGATTTTAGCTCCTGATTACTAAAATCAAACAACCTTTAAAAGTGCTTAGTTTATGATGGAATTTCATGGAGATCTTATGATAAGTATACTCAATGAAGGCTTATCTTCCCATGTTGTGTAGATTTCAAGGGCATGAGCCGAACTCTGGGCCCTAACATGGGATTCCTGATGGTGAGATACTGGGGAACATAATTAAGTCTCAATTCTAGGATTGGGAGTATCACTTTGTGCTTTGCCTACTATGCGTGAATCTCAGGGTTCAACATCTCACCACAAATCAGTCAATCAAACAGGAGGAGGAGGGGAGGAGGAGGAGGAAGAGGAAGAGGAGGAGGAAGAGGAGGAGGAAGAGGAGGAGGAAGAGGAGGAGGAAGAGGAGGAGGAAGAGGAGGAGACACTAAATACACACACACACACACACACACACACACACACACACACACACACGCACGCACGCACGCACGCACGCACGCACGCATGCACATACTCCCATGCGGATAGAAAACACATACACAAAAATCACAAAACTGATAACAAACAAACCCAGAATTTTGAGATGTATAGGCTCAGATTTCAGAGTGCTCCTGTGTGGGGATTGTTACTGTGTTTCAACCAGATGTTGCTATGTTGCTACATTCTTGCAGGCTTCCTCTCTCAGACTCCTGAAGAGTTGGCACTATGGATGTGTCCTATTAAGCTTATTGTCTTTCTGTGATTATAATTAATTATACTTCCTGAAGCATCCTGATGCTTTTTAGACAGTCCAAGTCATTAAAAATGAAGTCTGAATCAGAATATAAGCAGGGAGAAAGACATTTAAGAGAAAAGGGTATAAAAATACTGCTTGGGTATTTTGCTTTTATTTTAATACATTTATTTTGTTAGTAATTCTTTTTCATTTGTAGCTACAATCCCCGATATGCATGTTGCTTTTTTGGGTCATAAAAATCTTCACATAATACTTTACAAGGAAAAAAAAATAAAGAAGATCATATATGCTAAAGATCATTTTTCTAGTGTTAGTGATCTGTGATATGATACCTTTCTGGGAGTTTCTGGACTATCATATATATTTGACACACACACACACACATATATATATATTCTTTATTAAACATTAACATAATTTAAACAATAATAATGTACATAGTATCTCTTCCTCTCTTCTCTGTGTTTCCAGGACACCTTATTTCTTGTTTTTCCCACCTCCCAAGTGCTGACATTGATGAAGAAAACCTGAAAATGATGTTGTTAGCATGTCTCTATATATCATTTTGTATTTTCCTAAAGCTTTTATAAACAAATATAACTATTCATATATTTCATGTCTTTAGTATACAGAAGGTGGCACACTCTTGCATCTCATTTTTCTTCACTAGTAGCTTCCTATCTAGATCTTTCTAAAGCAACATAAACAGCTCTATTATTTTATAACATTGATCCTGCAGAATTTTCCATGATATGAATGGGCCATGGTTGAGTCTACTCCTGTTTTTTGTGTTTCCTTTCATTCATTTGTAACTAGAAATAATAATGTAAAATAATTTTATATTAGGTCCCGCTTTTGTTGCTGTGTTTATAAGATAGAGTCCTAGTGATGAACTCAGGAGTTGGTTAGAATCATGTACAGGTTTGGTATGTATTACCAAATTATTCTCCTGAGAGTGTCTCTCACCTGAACTCTTTTTTTTTTTTTTTTTAAAAAAAACACTAGGCAAAGAATTTTATTAACTGTTTCCAAACTTTATTTCCAGGCTTCTTCAGCTTAATTTGCCACAAAGAATGACTTAGGTATAGACAAAAACTGAAAAGAACTGCAGTATCTGGAGGGCTTGGACTTAAACGTATTAGAGATCTAGATTTTATTAGATCTTAATAAAATTTTTTTAAAAAGCAGTCATGATGTAAAATTGTAGTTCCTGTAACTTCTGCAAGTGTCACTGTTTTCAGAAGTTGCTTCAGTTCAGTCTGCCTCATTCTTAGAAGCCCCATCAAAATTCCCACCTGATCTGGGGGTTCGTCACCGTCCTCCTCTCCAGGGGCAAGTGGTGCTCTCCTGTCTGCAGATGGTTTGGGCAGAGCTTCAGCCCGTCTCCTCACACTAGTCAGACTTGTCTGCAGCAAGCTGGTTGAGGATGCCCGGAAGCGTTTCTGTCCGCAGCTTTGTCTCAGCGTGGCCTGTCATGGTGAAGGGGTTTGCTGCCAGAGACGCCTGAACTGTAGGTTTGTTAGAATGGATCACTGTTCCTTGGTTTGTAAACATGTTCACCTCTTCAATACCAGAGATATTGTTCACCCCTAACTTCCTTAAGGAGAACTGCAGTTTTTTTATCGTCTGCTGTAACTGTTCTTTGAACCATCTTTCTACCAGCAGCTCCTTTCCCACCAATATGCTCTTGTGCCTGCAGTTTGGTGAGTTTTTCCTGGTTCATGACCCTTTCTTTCATCTTGTTGGAGTGGAAATGGGGCCTCAAGGGGCACTAAGGTTCACGCTCAGGGGGTCTTGGGCAGACCAGCTGAGATAAGGCTTACACATGTGAGGACACAAGATGGCAGCTCTCACCTGAACTATGTGGTAACTGTAATAGTGTCAGGAACTGGGTTTTTTTTTTTTTTTCTTTCTTTGTAACTAAACTTATTAGTTAGAAATTTAAATTTGCGGGCTGGAGAGATGGCTCAGTTGTTAAGAGCACTGACTGCTCTTCTGAAGGTCCTGAGCTCAATTCCCATAACCACATGTGGCTCACAACCAACTGTGATGGGATCTGATGCCCTCTTCAGGTTTATCTGAAGACAGCTTTGGTGTACTCACATACATATAATAAATGAATCTTTAAAGAAAAAGATTCTCTGGAATGCAATAAGGACACATGCTCCACTATGTTCATAGCAGCCTTATTTATAATAGCCAGAAGCTGGAAAGAACCCAGATGTCCTTGCATGGAGGAATGGATACAGAAAATGTGGTATATTTGCACAATGGAATACTACTCAGCAATTAAAAACAATGAATTCATGAAATTCATAGACAAATGGTTGGAACTAGAAAATATCATCCTAAGTAAGGTAACCCAATCACAAAAGAATACATATGGAATGTAGTCACTGATAAGTGGATATTAGCCCAGAAGCTCTGAATACCCAAGACACAATTCACATATCAAATGATTCCCAAGAAGAAGGAAGGAGAGGGCCCTGGTCCTGGAAAGGCTTGATGTAGCAATGTAGGGGAGTACCAGGACAGAGAAGTGGGAAGGGGTTGATTGGAGAACAGGCGGAGGGAAGAGGGCTTATGAGACTTATGGGGAGGGGAGAACTGGGAAAGGGGAATTCATTTGGAATGTAAACAAAGAATATAGAAAATAAAAAAAAAAGAAATTTAAATTTACATTTCTATGACTGAGTTTAAAAATGTTTTCATTGAATTGTTCTACTATATCCTTTGCCCATATTTATTTAATTATTGGTTTTAAAAAGTACTCATTTTTTTTGTTTGATTATAGAAGATTGATTAAAGAGATTGGTCCCTTTTCTCTGACATCAACAACAGATTGACTCTTCCTTCTTAGAGATGCTGTGAACCAGAAATGTCTCATATTTTAGGGATCTTATTAATAGCAATTGTCATAGTGAGGAAATATTTTATTGCTTACGGTTTTATAATTGTTGACAGATTACAGGATAAGTAAACACATTTGAGGAATAAATCTAGTTGGAATCTGTCATAGTTTAAAACATGTATATGAGAGACCTCTTCCTTACAGAGAGTCTCTAAAACCCAGAACTTCTTCTAGCTTGCTTCCTAGGACTTAAAAGTCTATAATAATGTAAGATGTCAGCACCTCTTAATTTTAGTTTTCCTAGGATGTTGTAATCATGAGTAGCCTCTATCAACTGAGCAGAGAGGTAAGTTTACAAAAGCTTAGATATTATCCAGTTTTATGTACTTTTTAATTTATGAATCTGTAGTATTTTCTTTTGTATATTATTCCCAGGTCAAAAATAGAAGTATGATCATGTATTGACAATAAGAAAGCTGAGTTCTCTTTAAGAGATTATTAAATTAAAAGTTAAAATAAGGTTTTAGGTAAGTTTATCTGTAAGCTTATACTGTGAATTGGAAGACAACTCAATAATTAACTCATGGGAATCTGGAACTTGGTCTCACAGTGTCATGAACATAATTCCTCTCATCTCTTTGTCCTCAACAATTAAAATTGGAAAACAATCACATGTCAGGAACAACTTTGTGCACCAATGGTAATCCATTATTTCTTCTTTGTGAGCTGAGCAGCATGTCAGAGCAGAGGCAAACAGGCACATAATCAGTTCTTAAGATCTTAAGTTAAAAAGGACAGAGTTCCCACAGCATGGTAGTAGGTTTGCAGATGCCCATATCTGGGTTGTTGAGATAACAAAGGCCAGCAAAGGCTAAAGGTGAGCGTGCCTTAGAGCCTGTGCTTGCAGTTTCCTGAAATGCATCTTTGTAAACATAACAACTTGTCCAAGATCCAAGTGACTGGGGAGTGGGAGCTGTAGCTATGGAATATTCCACTGCAGGACAAGGATTCAGATATGCAGCCCAAGAGCAAGACACTGACATCTCCCTTAGCTCTGTGGAGAGATACAGTCTTAGGATCAGAATAGGGTTTCATGGTAGGTACATGCACTGTCCTCTATGCCAGTCTGGGTGTGTTGGTGTTGGAGCAGAGCTGATGGAGAGGCAGATCTGACCACTGGAGTTTGAAGTAACAGTGTACTTTTGGCATTATAGGAGACTTTTGGCCTCTAGAGAATCCTTTCTTTTTCACTATTTTTGGTCATCCAATCTTATGCAATCCTTCCACTCAGATGTTTAAAGATTTTTGTTTTCCTGCAATATTTTGATAAATATTTAGGTTTTTTTCTGTGTTGGAGAGTGAATTCTGTAACTTTATTTTTTTTTTTCCGAAATCTATTTTTAGTGATGGTTCTTAAACACTTTAACCTTCCTTCTAACCCACCACCCACCAGAGGTAATGGGAAAGGAAGGATACAGGTGAAGTGGACATGTTTAGAAACGGTTCTTTGGAGCAACCCCCATCTGTGTTGTCTGGAAATTGATGGTTCACTTTATAGGTCAGAGGTGGCAGTTCGATCCACTCACAAACATTTTTCGGATATATCAGCAGTCCGGTTTGGTAGAGTTGGTATAGAAAACAGGAATCAACAGCCATGTGGCACTACCTAGCAGAGACAGCCAGGCCTCAGTCTTAGCACAAGCCAGCAGGAGGGACCAGGGCCAACAGGAATGCCAGGAAAAGTTCTCAGATATGCCTCTCTCTGCAAAGCAAAGATCAACAAAGACTCGACACCAACAAGCATTGCACAGCCAGCTCTGTAAGCAAGCCTAGCTCAGTCTCCATCACTGTCCACAGAGTCCTCTTTATACCCTCCAGACATCACATCTCCTCCTTGGGGCTTGCCTCAACACTCAGCTGACATCACTCTGCCAATCAGCCCTAGTCTGATGAAATGGCAAGAAGCCTAAGCACAACCACCAGAAGTTTTTTGGTGCATTTCTGTCTATGGAGTCCTGACAAATGCAGCTCAACAACACATGTAAGGTGTATCAATAACATGCATGTTGGCGTTAGCAAAGAATCCTTCATCATGTGTCCTCTCACGTGCTTGCTTTAGCAGAACATCCTTTCACCTGTGTCTGATTCAGTGACATCTTCCTCATGTGTTTGCCCCAGCAAAACATCATATAACATAACTGACTTTCCAAAGAACCCTTAAGTTTTCACTTCAGAACTCAGTTTCTCTTGTATGACAAGTGCTTTACTGCTGAGTGACACCCTTAGCCCTAGTCATATACATTTTTGATCAGTTTGAAATGTGTATTGGTTTCAAACATGTTTCCAACTAAATTTTTCCATACTTACGACTTCTTGCCTATCCTAGTGTAATCTTAGTGATTTTTAAAAATCTCCTTGGTGTCTTGAGATGACACTTAAAAATGAACCAGAGAAGCCATCCTGCATAGTGGTAGGGTACATAGACGTTGGAGTTAGCATGCCTTGGTTTAACACGTTCTGGTTCTGAAATCTGTACATCTCTCTGTATATGCCTCAGTTCTTTGAAATAAGAATGGCACAGTAATTTTATGTGTTTTATAGAATATTAAAGTTAATATATATAAACTCAGTTCTTGATACACAGAAGTATTTTAACATTGCTTTTATTGTGGTAATTTTCTTCAATTTTGGTCTATTTGTGGATTTTCTATTCTCATCCATATGTAGCTGACATTCATATGCAGGTATTACACTTTCAAAAAACCTGTTTTGAATTATGCTTTAATCTTCTGATAGAGATACTTTCCCATTGTTCCTCTTTTTTTTCTTGTATTTCCTGGCTGTTCTTGCTTGATTACTTTTTACAAAATTGTCTATTTAATTTATTTTTTTTTAACTTCCAATAGAAAGAAAAAGGCAGAAAAATTTAAAAAGCATGTAGTGTTCTTTGTTTTTTAATTCATTTTCTGGATGTCTTAACAGTATTTCTAGGTTATTCTTATTCCTGAGCATTTTTAGATATTGGTGAGGACTAAGACTAAAAATATAAATTATTTTCAAGAGACATTATTGTTCAGAGAAATTTTACAGTGCATTCTGAATACATTCTGAGAGTGTAGAGATTGGGTTGTCATCAAAAGTTTATTAGCAGTTATTGCAAGAAATAATTATGGTATTTATTTGTGATTGAATTGTAGATATTTTAAAGCTATAAAGTTAACCATTCAAAATACATGCTATATTTAAATTTCATTGTAAATATAATTTCATTATATTTAAATTTTATTTCATGATAGAACATGAAATAAAACAAATAAAATGAAGGACAAATAGCCTGGAAAACACTGCCCAGTTTAAGCAATATAATGTTTATAACTTTTTTGACTCTCTCTCATAGCATTTTCCCCCTCCTCAGATGTAGACTTAAAACTATTAAAAATTTCTTCTTTATTACCCTCTTGTCCAACAACATATTCTTGGGTTACAGTTTAGTTTTGCTTATTTGTAATTAATTAACCAACTAATTAATTTGACTCTTTGAGACAGGTGCTCGCTGTAGCCATAGATGGCCTTGAACTTGCTATGTGGCTGAAACTGCCCTAAAGTTTCTGCATCCTCTGCCTTCACCTCTCAAGGGCTAGAATTATAGGTGTATAGTGCCACACCTAGCCTAATATACTTACTTTACAAGTATCAGATGAATTTATTTGTTGAAGAATCTGGAACTTGTGACATTTCATAGTGTTTCTGCCTGGATTGTTCATTGAATGCTCGTGATGTAAACATGTCTTGGGGTCCTTTGTATTTCCTGAATTTTGGCAGCACAATCTAGAGCTGTGGGCAGACTCAGCTTCCATTCCTGTAACTAGACTGTAGGTGGTGCTGTGTTCTTTCACTGGAAGTAATTATGCCATCCTGGTTTCTCTGTGTGGTTGATGTTATCGGCCTTGGTATTCACTATCCAAAAGCATGAATTTGCCTGGATCTAAAAACACAAAAATATCAAAAAAATGTTGATATTGTCTGTCTATCTGTCTTTGTCTCTTTTTAATTCTCTGTGGTGTGTGTGTGCATTTAACTGGAACCTTTCAATGAAGAAATATTTATGTGTATTTATACCATATTAATGGTATGGTTACCAGTGTACATTTATAGTGGGTAGAATAATGTACACTGCATAATTCTTTCCTTCAAATTACTAATTTTCACAGCAGATATTTCTGCTTTATAATTTTTTTAGAGCAGTGGTTTTTAGGGGTTGCATATCAATTATCCTGCATATCGGTTATTTACATTACAATTCAATAACACTAGAAAAATTACAGTAATGAACTGGCAATGAATTTTATCTTTGGGGGTCACCATAATATGAGAACTTGTGTTAAATGGTTACAGCATTTGGAAGGTTGAGAACTACTGCCTCAGAGGAAACACATGAATTTGTTCTTGTGATTTAGAAATTTAATGATCAAATGGATGGATTACAGATTGCTGTGTCTTTGGTCAATAGGGTATTCTCTAGATTTGCTCCTTTTTTTTTTTTCTCTAAAGATTTATTTATTTTATGTATATGGATGCACTGTTGCTGTCTTCAGACACACCAGAAGAGGGCATCTGATTCCATCATAGATGGTTGTGAGCCACCATGTAGTTGCAGGGAATTGAACTCAGGACCTTTGCAAGAACAGTCAGTGCTCTTAACCAGTGAGCTACCTCTCCAGCCCTATATTGTCTCTTGAGTCTTTTTGTCAGAGCCTTTTTGATTTGATTATATTCCTGCTATTGTATATGCCAAGATAATTTAAGTTCAGTTTTTCATGATTTTCCTTGGTTATAAGTGCTATTTCAGGGTTTCAGTCTGGGTACTATGCACAGTCATTGTTACTTTCTTAGTTCTTGCTAATGTATGCTACACACATTTTTAAATAATACCAATTACAGTTTTATGTATTGAAGTGTGTGTGTGTGTATGTATATGAGTATGTAATAGATCCAAAGATTAATTATCTTCTGAGTTCCTAGTGATACTTCTGTTAAGCAAGAGGTTAGTTGTTCTGATCTTTACAGGTTGAGCACGTTCTTTTCTAAATCTACTTAAAAGTGTTTTCATCACTGAGTCTTTTTGAAAGGCTGTTAGATCTTGGCAAATAAATTTTTTATGTTTATGGAGATGATCACATGAATTTACTCATCATGTTATTCATCCAGAATATAATTTGTTTTTTGCTTTGTGTACATATGTATGTGTGTGCACATGTATATGTGTTTGTGTGTACAGGTGTCTGTACATGCTTACGTGTGTGGAGGCCAGAGTTTAACCTTGTTTGTTTTTTTTCATCCACTATTTTTTTTTCTTGTTTTTGATGCATATTTTCTCACTGGTCTGGAACTGTTCACATAGCTTAGACTGCTTGGCCAGCAAGCCCCAGGGATCCAGTTGTCTCTGCCCTCCCAGGGCTGGCAGTAAAATTATGCCACTTTATTTGGCTTTTTTAATTTGTGGGTTTTGGGCTTTGAAACAAAAATTATTTTACTGACTGCATCTGTACAGCCACATATTTATTAAGTTTTATATGTTAAACTAAACTTGTATTTATGGAATAAATATGATTTGCTTATTGTATAGAATTACTTGTATATGTTGTTAATGTTTTTGTTCTCATGTGTTTGTGATATCCCCTGTACTTTTTTATGTCCAGTACAAGGGTACTGCTGGCCTCACTGACTGAGTGGGAAGTTTTCTCTGCAGTGCTTTTGAGGAGTTTGTGAAGAATTACACTAGTTCATTTTTTAACAGACTATCACAGTTCTAGCTTTACTTTTGAGTTTGTTGTTGAGTTTGTTATTAGCTCTTTATTTGTTTCTAGTCTATTTATCTTTTCTCTTTCTTCTAGAACTATTTCCAGAAATAAGTAGCTTTCTAGGAATTTGTTCCTTTTATCTAAGTTGGTGCTTTAGACATACAACTGTTCAGAGTATTCCTTTGTAATCTCTCTCTCTCTCTCTCTCTCTCTCTCTCTCTCTCCCTCCCTCCCTCCCTCCCTCCCTCCCTCCCTCTCCTGTAAGACTGTTAGTAATGTGTTCTCTTTCCTTTCTGATTTTAATGATTTGAGTCTTTTTGTTTTTCTTGATCAATCACACTAAATTTTGTCAATGTTTTTCTTTTTTCTTTTTTCTTTTTTGAGACAGGGTCTTACTTCACTTGAATTTGAGAGTTCTTTAGATATTCTATTGTGAGATATTTGGTTTTCAAATATAGTCTGTGGTTTACCATTTTATTTATTTTATATATATACATATATACCTATGTGTGTGTGTGTATATATATATTTTTTTCCTTTGATAAAGTCTGATTTATTAGTTTCCCCCAGGAATGTGCTTTTGGGTCTGAAGTCTAAGATATAACAGTTCATATTTTGTGGAGAAAAGAGATTATTCTTTTATATTTTCCAACTCTTACTGTTCTTTTAAATAATGCTTCAGATTAGTAACTATAAAATTAATAATACATTTTAAAGGAGCTTGGAAGCATTGAGTGACTGGACAATTGAATGATGATAGTGGTAGGATGCTTGAACAATAGGAATAGTAAATAGTATGTAATTTTACAGCTATAAACTCATAGGCACAGTATTGAGATGATTGATTTGAATATGGGATGTATGACCGTTTGCTATCTCTCATATCCTGTGGTGTTGCAGTCCATGTAATGGAAGTTCTGTGGACTTCTGACTACTTGTCACCAGTGACAGATTTCTGATTTTTAAAATATGACAGTGTTATAAATCACTAGTTTGCTAGATTGAACTAGTAATCTATTAAAGAACATGGCTATATTTACTGTAGATAAATGCAAATTTAAAAAGGTTCTGTGTATGAAGGTTTAAATGATTTATTATCCTTCAGTGCATTCCTGAGTCTGAAGTTATGTAATGGATTTAGAAAATTTCATTTCCTGTTTGAAGGTTTAAATTTACATATTTTTCTCTAATACAAGTTGGACCTTGGTCAATAGAATATATAGTAAAACTCTCTGATAATACTATTACTTAATTTTTTGGGACTATAATTCTTTGTGTCTTCTGTTAAGTAGTATTCTGTTCTTTGGTTTATTATCTAATTAGTTTTTTTCCCTGCTATTGAATTTGAGAGGTGGTCTTCCTGCCCCATGCTCACCACGGCTAGTATTATAGGCCCCATATAATTACAATGTCAACTCTTAAATGTATAGGATAAATGAGTAAATATACTCACTTATTTTTTGGGGGGGGGACAGGTAGAGATTGAGGGAGAATTAAAGAAATAGAGTCTCTAAGTGGCTAAGGAATTTGTGTTCACATCAGCTTTCTTTATCTTTAATTTGGCTTCTTTTTTTTTTTTTATCAAGTCGCAATTCATATTGGTTTTAATATGGTTTTTCTTTTCAATAGGAACAGCTAATCCTATAACAAGTCCTCAGTTCACACAGTTGTTTTGTATTGTTTTGAGACTGTCATTTCAGTTGCTGAGGCTGTAGTGTGTACCACCAGAATGTAGCTTGTTTGTTTCTTTACTTGTTTCTGAGGCTGGCCCTTGGGTTTTAGCCCAGGCTGCCTTGAACTTGTGGTCTTCTTGCCCCATGCTCACCATGGCTAGGATTATAGGCCCCATACCTAGATCTACTTATTTTTAAAATTGAACCTTTTGTTTTTAAGACACTTTCAGAGTCACATACAGCTGAAAAATTAAGAAGAGAAATTCTATCTTTTTTATCTACTTTCCTCTAATGTGAAAATTAAAAAAAAATAACATAGTGATATAATCAAGATAAAGAAACTTTTCAGCACACATAGGTGCCTTTTGATGTCCTCTTGGCCCGGCCTCTTCTGAAGCTGTACCACATTGGAACTGCTGAAAACCACTAATTCTTTTTCTTTTCCATTATTTTGCCAGATGAAGAATTTTATATAAATGGAATAGTATGAATTTCTGTTTTTTTTTTTAAATCTAGTACAATATCCTGAAGATTCATCTAGGTCGTTGTATGTATTCCTGTTTATTGTTACGTAGTAGGTATGGTAAAGGTCTGTTTTCCAGGCTATTTTCTATTTTCAGGCTATCAATGAGAAAGTACCTATAAATATTCATGCTATATATTTTTCCTTTGGTATAAGAGTTCATTTTTCTTGAAAAAATGCGAGGTGTGCATTTGGTAGTTCAAATAGTAGTAGCATATTTAATTTTTGAAAGATATTACTGAACAGTTTCTACAGTGACTGCGCCAATTCACACCCCCACCAGCAACATATGAGTAATTCAGTTTCTCCATAGCTTTACTAGAAATTGATGTTACTGTTTTTATTTCAGTCATTCTGATTGACATGTCCTGATACCTATTTGTGGTTTTAGTTTCCTTAGTATCTAGTAATGTTGAACTTTATTCGTTTGCTTTTTCATTTTCTTTGTGTCTTCTGTTAAGTAGTATTTTGTTCTTTGGTTTATTATCTAATTAGTTTTTTCCCTGCTATTGAATTTGAGAGTTCTTTGTATATTTTAGATATCCTTCTCTCAAATATTTGGTTTACAAATATAGTTTGTATATAGATTGTTTTTTTGTAAGCAGTAGTTTATAATCTTTGATAAAGTCTAATTCATAAGTTTTTCCCATTTAATTTGCTTCTGGGTGTGATGTCTAAGAACTCTTAAATTAACCCTGAGAATTTTCTTTTGTTGTTTTTCTAAAAGTTTAACATAGCGTATTTCAGCCTGTGATCCGTGTTAAGCTGTTTTGGGTTAGGTGTGCTGCTCGTAAGCATTTTGTTTGCTTATTGATGGCTAGTTGCTGCAGCCTATGTGTTGAAAGAATTGCCACCACTGTGATGCTTGTTGCAGCTTTGTCAAACCTCAGTTGGGATGGTGCTTCTAAGTTTTGTTCTATTCCATGGATTTATACGTCTGTCCTGATAGCTAGCTCCCCATGGTATTGATCACTGTAGCCATGCAGAAACCTGAAATTAGGGAGCCAGATTCCTCCTACTTTTTGTCTTTTAAGATTGTTTTTCTGTTCTAGTTCATCTCCTTCCATATAAATTTACAATAATTATTTTGTCCGTCTGAAGAAATGTTTCAGGGATTTATGATAGAAACTGTTAAATGAACCTATATCACTTTTGGGAAGTGTTGACTTATATAAACATATATACCTGCTCTCCATATATTGAAGTTAAATACCCTAGTTCTACATGTTTTGGTGGTTTTAATAGCTAAATTGTTTTTATATGTCTAGTAGTTGTAAATGTTGGCATTTTTATTTCATTGCCAGAGTTGTTACTGTTTTTTTAATTTTTATTGGTTCTTTCTGAATTTCCCGTTGTGCACCCTAACCCCACTCATCTCTTCCTCCCTGTGTACTTGCTCTCTACCCTTGCAACCTCCCCCTGAACAGAGGAAAAAAATCTCATTATGAAAGCTGTAGTATGTCACAATGCACCCCACAATATACACTTTGGTCCACACTTCTTTGCTTGCAAATGGTCATCACAATTACTTGTTGGTCTGGTATGAAGCCTCTGGATTCTGCTACTCTATCAATATTGGAACCTCACTGAGACTCCTCTGGGATATCCTGTTGTTGCCCTGTGTCGTGGAGATCCTGTGGTTTTGGATCTGTAGGACCGGCCCCTTCATGCGCTCCAGCAGTTCATCCATGGGGGAAGATGTTGGGGTGGGACAATCCAGAGCCATGGATCTGGGCCTGAGAGGTGGGCCTGGGTGAGTTTGTCAGTCCACCGGCTATATCATTTTCATGCCCTTGGGGCCAGCTCACAGGCAACCCCTGCTACCAGGACCAACTCTATCCCACTGCCCAGGTGAGGTTCAGGGCCCACTCTTGAAAGAGCTTCAACTGGTGAGGGGCGAGACCAGATCTCCTGCTGTCATGACCCTAGAGCCAGGTCTCATACCTGTGACAGGTGGTAAGGGGCAAGAAGGGGAAGAGGGGAGAAGGGTATCTATCTTTTTCTGTTCCATGCCTCAGCATGGGAGACGAGTGGCAGGACCAGCTCTCCCACATTCATACCCTCCGACTAGCTTACTAGTAATTCCTGCAATGTTCAGCCTTCTCTCCAGAGTGTTTAAGATAGCTAGGGGCAGTAAGGACAGTTAGGACAGCTTTCCTGCTGGCAAGTTCCCAGGGCCAGCTTTCTCCCATTTTCAGGAAAGGGGTGGGGTGAGTTCTGCACAGCCTTCAGACTTCAGCACATCCCTGGGGCCAGCCCAGACCAGGAACATCCACTTGACTTTTGATGGTAATAGACCCCTGCTGCATGGCTGGATGGTGGTAGCATAGGCCAGGACCCCACCATTATCCTAGGTATCATCACTGGCTACTCATATCAGGCTGTCCCGCACTACCCTTGGATCTCCAGTTCTGACTCTCTTCATTCTGCCCACATCCTTCTGTTTCTCTTTCTCTTCCATTTCTCTACCATTTACTTGCTCCTCTTCGTGGCTACTGGGATCTTTTGAGTTTTGGGGATCATCCCAGGAATAGTCTCAGAAATGCTATACCCTGCTCCCAGGCATGGTCTGATACCCACCCACCCCAACCCCTGGTCCTGCTGGGCGCTGGACTGGTAGTCATCTTAGTCTAGCTCCCAGTCTGGGCCCCCTGGTGCTTGAGTGGTGGTCCCCTTAGCCTTGCCTTTTTCAGAGAGTGTTAGGGTACTAATTCAAATTCAGAGATCAGAACACTGAGGGTAGACATAGCCTCTCTTCTTCTGCCACTTACTGGCACACATGTGACACAGTAGCTACACTCACAATGCCTCCATATTGCCATTGTTAATAGAATTGTATTTGTATGTGTCTTGTAACCTGACCTTTCTGGAAGATCACTTTCTTTTCTTTTTTTAGACTTCCAGATGCTAATGTGTTTTATTTATTATGTATTATTTTTTCTTCCATTAATTTATTTTTTTATTCACTTTACATCTGGATTGTAGTCCCCCCTCCATCCAATCCCCTCACAGTCTTTCCCTCCCCTTCACCTCTGAGACACAGAAGGCAGTCCTGGACACCAATTCACCCTGGCACATCAAGTCACTGCAGGACTAGGTACATTCCCTCCCACTGAGGCAGACAAGGTAGCCTAGTTAGGGGCACAGGATCCACAAGCAGGCAACAGAGTCAGGGTAAGTCCCCACTCTAGTTTCTGGGAGACCCACATGAGGACCAAGCTGCACATCTGCTGGGCATGTGCTGGGGCTGGGGCTGGGGCTGGGCTGGGCTGGGGTTAGCTAGGCCAGCCTTTGTGTGCTCTTTGTTTAGTGGTTCAGAGGTTATGAACACTGGCTATTCTCCCAAAGTAAGGCCCCTTCTTAGCTTTGTTAAGGTTTGTGTCCCTGAGAGGTAGTCTGTATGTGTGTGTTGCTGGTAGATCCAACTCAAGTGCTTTTAATATTTTTTCTATTTTTGCTTTGAGTTGAGAAGCATAAAATTGTGTTCATTTTGAAACATCAATTTAATAGAAATATACAGTGAAATTCTGTGGACTTTTTTGTTTAAAATTACAGATATTTCCATAATAGTTACAGGGTTATTAAAATTTCCTATTTTATGTTGAGAAGGATGTGGTAGCTTATATTTTTGTATAAATTGGTGCATGTCCTCTAAATTGTCAAATTTTGTGTTTAAAGTTGTTTATGCTTTTCTATTCTACTTTTTCTCTCAAGCCCCTCCTCCACCCCCCCCATGTTATTTTTTATTTTTGAGGCAGGGTTTTAAAAATCTGTTTCATTCTGGATACTGGCAGTTTTGACTTCTGGCTTGCTGCTTTGTCTTGCCAAAGCAATTCAATTATATTGATATATTCAAATAACATTTTCTTTATTTCACTGATAGCTTTCTGGCTTTTAGTTGTGTTGGTGTCTGTTCTTTGATATTTCTTATGTTTTGCTTCCTTCTGGCTAATTTTGCCTTTCTTTTTTTTAAAACTAGGTTTTCAGAAAATTTTTAAATTGAAAATAAGTTATTTTCATATCATGGGTTTTCCTCTCTCATCACCTCCCAGATCCTCCCTGCCTCCTCACCCCTGATGCCTTCTTTTTTCTCTCTTTTTATGGAGTTTTATTTATTTATTTTTATGTATATGTGTCTCTGTATGTGCTCAAGAAGCTCAGAGAGGTTAGCTGGAGTTTCAGGCATTTGTGAGTTGTTTGATGTGAGTGCTGGAAATCAAACTCGGTTCTCTGTAAGAACGATGTATGATTTTAATACTGAGCCACTTCTCCAGCCCCCCTTCTGTCTCTTAAGAAAACAAATAGACAGTATAAAAGACAAATAAGAATAAAACAAAACTATCACACTAACAAAGAAGGAAAACAAAGAAAGCCCAAGAAATGAACACACACACACATACATATACACATATGCACACATATACACACATGCATATACATATATATGCCTAAATATGTTCAATCCTCAGTCTGTTTAGTATTACTTATATGTACATGATTTCAGGTATTGTTATTGGTTTTGATTTTTGTATTGGAACTGTTTAGTGGGGCTCATTCCTATTTCTCCCACTTTCATCATTCCTTAGTTCTTCAGTTGTATAGGTATGGGAACCCATGAGACTTTTCTCTTCTAGGTTAGCATGTTTAGTGATACTGTGCTTTTTCAGGTCTTGTTTTTGCAGCCATATTGCTGAGGTATCATGAGTGATGTTTCCTTGTCATTTCTAGGGCATACATTCTTACTGAAGATTTTCTAATCCTCTGGCCCTTAAAATCTTTGCCCCCATTCCCACCCCATGTTCTCTTAGTCTCGGGTTCAGTACTTATGTATGTATCATTTGTGTTTTTTCTGTAATGGTCTCTGTTGCAAAAAGAAGCTTCTTTGATGAGTGGTGAGAGTTATACTTACCTGTGGATATAAAGATATAAAGATAGAGTTTGGAATTATGCTGGCTTAGTGAAGTGGTGGTAGTAGGTTCTCTTATTTGAGAGAATGTTTGACTTAGGTAGTTGGCTAGTTTCCAAAACCAGGCATGATTTGTTTTTCCTGTTGAGTGGGTTTTAAGTCTAATTAGAGAGATATTGGTTCCTATAGATATGAGTGCCACTATTGCTCTATTAGGGTTATTGTACCACACCAGTAATTGTAGTTGGTGGGTATTACAGCTGGGTAGGACTTAGTTGCTGCCTTCCCTTGGAATCTTGCATAGCACTTTCTAGTTCTATGAAAGATAGCATTTAGGGAGGAGACTTTCAAGTCAGATCTATCTTGGATTCTCCTGGTCTTGTGTCAGAGTAGCAATAGCAGCTAACCTTCAACCTGTGTGAAGCAACAAGGGAGCATCAATAATCTATATGGTTATGGAGGGCTCTAGGACTTTGCTGACCAAGAACTCAAAAGGAGCTTTCATAGGCCTAATATTGGGGTTTTTGTTAGCTCTGGGGTGGAATATTGTCAGCCTAAATGGGATAGTTTCATTTAAACTCACTCCCCCACTCTGTGTGTGTGTCTGTGTATGTGTGTTTGTATGTGTATGCATGTTAGAGTTATTTTTAGCTTTTTGAGAATTCTCCACACTGATTCTCATAGTGGCTCGACCAGATTTCAGTCACATCAACATTGAATAAGGCTTCCCTTTTCTCCATATCCCTTCTAGCATTTCTTGTTAATCTTAGCCATTGTGACTGGGGTAAGATGAAATATGAAAAAGTCACATTTCCCTTATTGCTAAGGATAATGAACACTTTTGAAATACTTATTTCTTATTTTTTTATTTATTTTTATAAATGTTTTATGTGTATGGTTGTTTTATCTGCATGTATGTCTGTGTACCACGTGCATGCAGTGCTTGCAGAGGACAGAAGAAGTCAGATCCCTTGGAACTGGAGTTATAGATGGTTGTGAGCCACCTCGTGTGTGTTTGGAATTGCATCCTCAACCTCAGGAATGGGCTCCTGGGATCTGCATGCTTCAGGATACCATTCTGTTGTCAGATTTCTCCTGGTAGATGAACCTGGGCAGTGTGACTATTGTATCGGAAGTTACCACTCTGTCATTAAACCCAAGCATAAATCTGTGAAATCAGGGACTCTTCTTGTAATTAATTCATTTTATATGTATGCATCTTTTGCCTGTGTGTATGTCTTTACATTATGTATGCCTGATGCCCCTCAGGCCAGAAGATGGGGTTGGATCTCCTGCTGCCGTAGTTACGAAGTTACATATGGCAGCAAGCCATCATGTGAGTGTTAAGAATCGAGCTGTGATCCTTTGGAACAGCAGCCAGTGTTCTTAACTGATGAGCTATCCTTTCCTCCCGCCCAACAACCCCCGCCTCCAAGTTTTTTTATTATTAGATATATTCTTGATTTATATTTCTAATGACTTCCCCTTTCCTGGTCCCCCCCCCTCCCCGAAAGTCCTATAAGCCCTCCTCCCTCCCCCTATTTCCCAATCAGCCCCCTTCTGCTTCCCTGTCCTGGTATTCCCCTATACTGCTGCATCGAACCTTTCCAGGACTAGGGGCCTCTCCTTCCTCCTTCTTGGACATCATTTGATATGTGAATTGTGTCTTGGGTATTCCGAGCTTCTGGGCTAATATCCACTTATCAGTGAGTACATACCATGTGTGTTCTTTTGTGACTGTGTTACCTCGCTTAGGATATTTTCCAATTACACCTATTTCCTAAGAATTTCATGAATTCATTGTTTTTAATAGCTGAGTAGTACTCCATTGTGTAAATGTACCACATTTTCTGTATCCATTCCTTTGTTGAGGGACATCTGGGTTCTTTCTCACTTCTGGCTATTATAAATAAGGCTGCTAGAATATAGTGGAGCATGTGTCCTTGTTATATGTTGGAGAATCTTTTGGGTATATGCCCAGGAATGCTATAGCTGGGTCATCAGGTAGTACTATGTCCAGTTTTCTGAGGAGCCACCAAACTGATTTCCAGAGTGGTTGTACCAGCTTGCAATCCCACCAGCAATGGAGGAGAGCTCCTCTTCTTCCACATCCTCGACAGAATCTGCTGTTACCTGAGTTTTTGATCTTCGCCATTCTGAGTCATGTGAGGTGGAATCTCAGGGTTGTTTTGATTTGTATATCCCTGGTGACTAAGGATGTTGAACATTACTTTAGGTGCTTCTTGGCCATTCAATATTAACTGAAAGGAGAGAAACTTGAAGCAAGTCCCACTAAAATCAGGGACTAGACAAGGCTGCCCACTCTCTCCATATCCATTCAATATAGTACTTTAAGTTCTAGCTAGAACAATTAGACAACAAAAGGAGGTCAAAGGGATACAGATTGGAAGAAGTCAAAATATCACTATTTGCAAATCATATGATCGTATACTTAAGTGACTCCAAAAATTCCACCAGAAGAACTCCTAAAGCTGATAAACAACTTCAGCAAAGTGGCTGGATATAAATTTAACTCAAACAAGTCATTCCTCTACTCAAAGATAGACAGGCTGAGAAAGAAATTAGGGAAATGACACCTTTCACAATAGTCAAGTAATATTACATACCTCAGTGTGACTCTAACCAAGCAAGTGAAAGATCTGTATGACAAGAACTCCAAGTCTCTGAAGAAAGAAATCGAAGAAAATCTCAGAAGATGGAAAGATCCCCCATGTTCATGGATTGACAGGATTAATATAATAAAAATGGCTATCTTGCTGAAAGCAATCGACAATTAATTTTAGTAGAGTCCATTGTGCACACACCCACATGTTTATACACATTGAACAAATAGCTATAATAAAACACAGTCACAGGTGCATTTTCTCAGGTATGTAACTTCTAAGAAACTTTAAATTTAACCATATACATTAGTTCAGTCAGTATAGTTGAGAGACCAAACAACCAGTAGTGATTTCTGAAGAGTAGGCATGTCCTTGTCCTGTTGACTGCCATGGTGAGTCTGTAGTTTCAGTATTCATGGATATTGTCGCATTGTAATTTTCACAATGGGATGAATGCTTAGCTTCTGACATTGCCCCTCCTGCTATTGTCACTGTTTATGTATCTTATAAACTATGAAGGTGGACAGTTGGGAAGACTGGTCATATTCTCTCTCTCTCTCTCTCTCTCTCTCTCTCTCTCTCTCTCTCTCTCTCTCTCTCTCTCTCTCTCATAATGCTAAGGCTGAGATAGATGGAAGTGTTTTGAAGTTAAGATCAGCCTGAGGAAAAAAATGAGTTTAAGTCATGCCTTATTTAGGGTTTCACTGCTGTGAACAGACACCATGACCATGACCAAGGCAACTCTTATAAAGGATAACATTTAATTGGGGCTGACTTACAGGTTCAGAGGTTCAGAGGTTCAGTCCATTATCATCAAGGTGGGAGCAGGGCAGCATCTAGGCAGGCATGATGCAGACAGAGGTGAGTTCCACATCTTCATCTGAAGGCGGCTTGGAAAATATTGACTTCCAGGCAGCTAGGATGAGGGTCTTAAAGCCCACACTCACAGTAACATACCCACTCCAACAGGGCCATGCCTTCTAATAGCACTACTCCCTTGGCTGAGCCATATACAAACCATCACTAGTTGGAACTATATTTTTCTGTAACTGTGTTAGTATCTTTTATGTATCCTTCTCATTTCAAAAATGTTTTTAGTTCAAAAGTGCTAATCCCAGTTATCCAGTTTTCCTGTAACAGTGTGATACTCTACATGGAAAAAAACTATATACTTAGTTTATTTTCTCTTTTCTTTCTTTTTTGATGGCTTGTTTTTATATATTAACAAACTCAGAATAAAAGTAATTTAGACATTATTGGACAAGTCACAAGAACTAGAGCAATATTCAGTTAGTGGCAGAGGCTGAGATTATACTCTGCTCAGTCTTCCTGTTACACGGAGCGGGGCACTTGTCCTGTCTATGAGGAGACACTTAACCAGTTCCCATTGAGTTGTCTAGAGTAAGCACAGCCGCCCCGGGAGTACCAGGTGCTGAGTTACAGTCTTCTAGCTTTATAAATCTTTTGAAGAGAAGATACTTATTTTTCATTTTCCTGTATTTTTTTTAAAAATTTTTGAGCATGTAGGTTACTTTAGTGACCAATTTTAAGCTAAGGCATTTTCTTAATAAAAAAATTGAGAAGAAAATTGCTATGCTCGAATTAAGGTCTTGGTACAAAAGTTATAAAGGTTCATTTGAATTCTTTGAATAAAATACTTTAAAAGGTCTATAATCATATACATTAAACTGTGACCTATATAAAGCATGTTATGCCACCCTGAAGGTTGCTATAAAAATTGTTTATGAAGTTCATGCAGGACTAAAATATGTTGAAATGGAGAGTTTTGAAAAATGTTCTATATAGCAGAGGAGACCAAATCATGCTAAAATGCAGGAAAAGACTATACATCAGTTTCCAGGCTACATTATTCAAAAAAATACAACCATAAAAAGGTAATAAGATTACATTTTCACATTTCATGGCTGGTAAAGTGCATTAGGCTGTTCAGATATTCATAACTCCCTGTGACATTTGGAAGATTACATTTTGGAGTGCAGAGCCATTACTGCTTCTCAGATAATAACCCACAGTGCCTGGGCCTGGGTATGATACCCGTCATTGGAGACAAATTTCTGTTTTGAAGGTTGATCAGCTTCAAATAACTATTAGAAAGGGTTAACCTGACATACTGTAGGCTCTCTGCTTGGTTTTTAGTTATAATAGATATGCATGCATACAGTATATCAAATATGCCACACATTTGTACGTACAAATTTCAGTCATCAATTTTCTCCTTGAAAGGCGTATCTTCTAATATTTAATGCAATGGAAAAATATTTAAAACACCTGTCTGCATGTTGCTTCCACACTATAAGCTCAGTCTAGAAGCTGGTGAATTATTTGGGGCCTTTTTGGAAATTACTTCCCAAATTAATTCTATGGCTTCTTGGAAGGGTGGTTGTGGCTGATAATGTACACAGATCAGAGTGACAGATGGGTGTAAGGAGTACTAAGGTGAAGGTGAGGGCTCTCAAGATAGTGCAGTGAGGTTTTTGTCCTGTTTAGTTCCCTAGAAGGCATATAATTTTTAAGAAATTTTTACAGTATTAGAACACTCTGTATTTATTATTTCTGTAGTAAGTTATTTCTTTATGCCAGTTAGTTTATTTACATGTTGTTGGTGTGCATTTGAGGCAGTATACCCTTTGTATATCCAATTGAGAACTTTCAGTTTCTGTCTACTAGAAAATGTTGCTGAAGTTTTCTTCCTTAGTTTTGTGTCTAAATGATTTTCATAAAACCGTTTCTCTTTCTGCTTTCTTCTCATTAAACAGTGACTTTAGGATAATGTGTTATTTTATGTAACACTGTATAGGGTTATTGGTGTTTTATGGCTTTAGAGATTTATTGCTCTTTTGCTGCCTTTCTGAGACTTTATAGCGCTTTCTGGTCAGAAGTTATTCTTATTCTCAAAGAGGTTACTTTTTAACTTACATTCTACTTCTGTGTGGACTTCCACAGATGCCATATCCATTTCCTCAGCTGCACCTGCATCCCCTTGCACATAGCACATTGTATTATGTACATTATTAAGGGTATGGAGTTTTTATAGCATACATGATTTTTATTTTGTCTTTAATATTAATTTTGTGAACAAATGTGAAGTTTTGGTCATATGTCATGGTGTCATTTATAGTCATTATATTCATTGCTTTGTCCCAAACTTCACTTTTTAAATTTTCTTTTAGGAAATAATTTATATTTACAACGTGAATTATGAATGATTTTCTCTAGTGCATATATTGTGATTTCATGATTTTTTTGTGCATGTACTTAAGTATCCCCTCCCCCAAATTACTTAAGATTAAACTCAAAGTCTTATTATCATTGAACTATAGACCCTGGTCAAAATTTTAATTTATATTAATTATGTTCATCAGTGAGAAGTCCAGAAAGCTTAACAAAATCTTTTTTCTCCAATTAATTAATTAATTTTTTGAGACAAGGTCTTGGGTAGTCCAAGCTGACCTTGAATTCACTGTTTAGCAATGGATCATCTTTAATTATTAGTTCTTTTCTTTTCTTCTCTTCTCTTTTCTTTCTTTCTTTTTCTCTTTCTTTTCTTTCTTTCTAGATAGGGTCTCACTGGTTTGGTGAGTAGATCAGGCAGGCCTTGAACTTAGAGAATTTCTCACATCTGCCTTCTGGGATGCTGCAAAGGGGTATATCACCATACTACCATGCCTGGACTTGTTTATTTAGTTCACTTGTATTTTATATGTTTATGTGTTTTGTCTGCTATGTAAGGATACTATGTGTGTGTCTGGTATCCTCTGACCAAGAAAAGGGTGCCCAGTTACTTGGAATTGGAGTTAAGGATGGTTGTATGTCAGTTGTTAAGTGAATGCTAGGATCCAAACCTAGTCTCTCTGTGATAGTATATAGTGCTGTTAACGTCTGAGCTACTTCTCCAGCTCAGTCCTGACCTTGAACTCTTGATCTTCCTGTTTCTTCTCAAGCACTAGGATTAGTGTCATCTGGTCTAAAGAGCTTTGAAAAGCTTTTACCTCTCAAGTTTATAAAATATTTTCCTATCATTTCATGTAGCTGGTAGTGGCTTTCTTTCTTTCCTTTTCTTTTTTGTTTTTAAAGATTTATTTATTTTGTGTATATGAGTACTGTCACTGTCCTTAGACACACCAGAAGAGGGCATTGGATCCCATGCCCTTACAGATTATTGTGAGCCATCTCACATTGTGATTATTAATATTGTGATATTGTGAGATTATAGTGAACTTACAGATGGTTGTGAGCTATCATGTGGTTGTTGGGAATTGAACTCAGGACCTCTGGAAGCACAGTCAGTGTTCTTAACCACTGAGCCATCTCTCTAGCTGGTAGTGGCTTTCTTAAGTTACTCTACATTTGTTATTTTGAAAATATACATTTTCTATATTCTAAGTCTTAAGCCACTTTGTACTATCTAGATTTGAAAATTTCTTCAGAGTATTTATTTTTTTTGAGATTTAAAAAAAGTTGACTAAGGGCTAGAGAGATGACTTAGAGGTCAAGAGCACTGACTGCTCTTCCTGAGGGTCCTGAGTTCACCCGCAACCATATGGTAGCTCACAACATATGTAAGGGGATTTGATACCCTCTTCTGGTGTGTCTGAAGACAGCTCTGGCTGGGTCCTGAGGGGAGGAGAATTTCCTTGGCTTGTTCAACAGGTGACTTGGCTTGGTGGAGGCCCCGGTTTGAAGCACTGAAAGGCCTTCTGTGGGGAATTAGACGAGGCTCTTTAGGTAAAGGCCTGTTTTATTGCACCCCACACCAATTCCAATGAAAAGAGGCTGTCCATGGTCTTAAAGCACTTATTATCAAGGTGGAGAGTGGTGATGAGAAAACTGCACCCCACTTTCTCAGGGTGGGCCTGAGGTTAAATACCTTTTGTAGGGAGGAGTGTCTGGGAAGGGAGTTCATTGGCTAAACCTTCAGGCCTTTAGGTACCTCATTAAAATGGAGATTTGTCTTGAGGCTACCTTGACCAAGGTGGAGGGGCTTGGGGCGTTGCCCTTATGTGACTGATGGCCACTGACCTATGGAGAGCTGTGGCCTTGTGCCAGGAGCCTGTTGTCCAGGAGCATAGCAGAATGTCTACCCTCCCTTGCAGGGTTATCCCCTGCAGGGTCACCAGGGTGTCAACCTTAGCTCAACCAGAAACCAGGCTCCCTTTTTATGGTCCTACATTCACATATATACAATAAATAAATCTTTAAAAAAGTTGACTCTTTTGTTGTTAGAGGGTATGGAATGATGCAAATGGGTAATCATTGCTAATTTGAAGTTTAGGAGCAAGTGATAGTGGTAATGGATGTAGAATAATGCCTTGAAATATGTTTTCATTTGTCTTCCTTGAAGCTGGTAGGAGGACAGTTTGATTTGGAGATGAACTTCATTATCCAAGAAGGTGAGAGTATCACGTGCATGGTGGAGTTGCTGGAAAAGTGTGACATCACTTGCCAAGCCGAAGTATGGAGCATGTTTACGGCCATTCTGAAGAAGAGCATTCGAAACCTTCAAATCTGCACAGAAGTAGGCCTTGTGGAAAAAGTACTTGGGAAAATTGAGAAGGTTGACAGTATGATTGCAGGTATAACTTTTTCTGTAGAAATGTAAGTAAGGAAATAGTTTGATTTTTAAATATCTTTAAAATTTGTTTTAGCAAATTTTAAAAAAATTACATGATTATATAGCATGTTATCTGTTTAAAATATTACTCATTAGTGTGTGTGTGTGTGTGTGTGTGTGTGTGTAGGAATGTATGGGTGTGTAGGAATGCCCTTATGTGACTGATGGCCACAGACCTATGGAGAGCTGTGGTCTTGTGCCAGGAGCCTGTTGTCCAGGAGCATAGCAGAATGTCTACCCTCCCTTGCAGGGTTATCCCCTGCAGGGTCACCAGGTGTGTCATGCCTATAGAGGGCAGAGGTCTCAGATATTCTGGAGTTTGAGTCAGGTCCTCTGGAAGAGCTGTGTGTGCTCATAACCCTGAGCCATCTTCTCAGTCCCACGGCATGTATCTATACCTCTTGTCTCCAGACTTGCAAGTGAGTCATGTATTTTAATTTTTTATCTCTATAAATATTAATAGCTCAAATGTTTCATTTTGTTTTTCCTCAGATCTTCTCGTTGACATGTTGGGAGTGCTGGCCAGCTATAATTTGACAGTTAGAGAACTAAAGCTTTTCTTCAGCAAACTTCAAGGAGATAAAGGACAATGGGTAAAAAGAACAAGTGGGAACCAAACACCCTATCCCTGAATGTTCTAGGATTTGGAAGTCCCCCCCAACCCCCAGCACAGCCATAGCTTATAAAGTGACTGGGATCATTCCACATGTGGTCCATGTCAAATTGAGGGAAGCCATCAGTCAAAACAGCATTTTTGTGTGCATGGCTGCTTTTGTTTGGGTGTCCTAGGTAGACGGTTAATCTGATCTTTGTTAAATTGGCATTTTAAAGCTATTATTTATTGGTGTTGTGCAGCACCCCCATTTCCTTCTGTGCTGAGTGTTAATGGCCCTTCAATTTGAGCGGCATATCTGGGGAGCAGGGTTTGTAGGTTAAAGCCATCTTCCTCAGATGTGATTAATTTGAATGAGTGGAGGGGAACTTGCTTTGAATCTCAGGTCCTCATCAAAAGCAATTTTACTAATTTTTTAAGAGAAATACTAGTAAATGTTTGCTCCATTTTTGTACCTAGTAATTAGTGACTTTTAAAGATCATTGTTTTTACTTCAGCCAGCTGCCTTATAATTTTTTAGGTCTATTAAATTTAATCTGTATTTGTGCCCTACAATTTGTCGGGTTAAAATTTATATACTTTAGCTTATTTGTTGCAAACTACAGCTGTCTGGTGCTTTTCAAATGTTTTATATTGATGGTTACTGAACTTAATTATGGTCCTGTGTAGAAAACCATGTGCTTTCATTATTAGTTTTTTCTTTTCATGGTTTTGTAATTTTCACCAAATTTGAAAACAATTTGTCTTTATTTCTAAGAAATAGACATAGAATAGAAATAATTCCCTTATTCTTCATTTTGCCTTCATCTAGGGCATCAGACTTTAGGTAACTTCAATTTGTATTAAATTGAACATTTTTTAAAAAGGTTTTTTCGTTGTTGTCTGCACTTGGGGTTGTGCACTCAGAGCCTTACACAGGTGCCTGTTCACTGAGCTACACTGTCACATTGGTGGCACCTAAGTTAGCTCTCTTTGATACTGCTCTACTGATCATTGAGATCTTCTCGCATTTCTTTTTTTCTTCAGTTTTTCTTTTCTTTTTTTGCCTTATTTTTGAGCTTTGTTTTATATAGATATTATTCTTTTAGTATGAACTTAACTCCTCCTTTTTTTCTGTTTTTTGAATGTTTATGTGTGTGCATATGCTTGTGGAGTCCAGAGGACAGCCTAGGTGTTGTTCCTTAGGTGCTGTCTAATTGTTACTTTATTGAGATCTTTTACTTTCCTGGAACATGCCAAATAGGCTAGCCTGGCTGGCCAGTGAGCCCTGAGGGTCTGTTTATCTCCACTTTGTCCTTGGTGGGATTATGAGCATGGACTACCACACCTCGCTCACCCTTCCTTCCTTCCCTTCCCTTCCCTTCCCTTCCCTTCCCTTCCCCTCCCCTTCTTCCCTTCCCCTCCCACCCTTCCTCTTACCCTCCCCTCCCCTCCCTTCCCTGCCACTCTTACTCTCCCCTCCCTTTCCTCCCCTCTCTGCTCTTGCTTTCTTTTTAAGACAGGGTCCCATTGAAGTTGGCCTAGAACTCACTATGTAGACCAGACTGGTTTCAAACTCACAGTTATCTGCCTGGCGTGTGCCACCATGCCTGGCTATGCACATTGCCTTTACAATGTGGACTCTGGGGACTGAACCCTCATGCCGGTGCTCCTAACACTTTGTTCACTTACCTCCATCTAAATTTTTTTATGTTCATACTTTCCTTTCAGTTACAACGATGAGAATGATAATAGCAGCAGCAAGTGCTCTCATTCTCATGGTTCTGTAATTACACCAATTCCAGAACAGTGTTTTGTCCATCGGTGTTTCTTCCTGGTTACCATTAAAAAAAAAAAAAAAAAAAAAAAAAAAAAAAACCTCTGCAATTATTAGTTTATTAGTATCATCCAGGACTCATGTTCAGTATTCCTCCTCAAATTACATTAACAAACACCAATGTAAAAAACCCAAGTCAAAATTATATAATAGCACTCTATCACAAAAGTGCATAAAATAGCAAGAATATTATTTTAAAACACTGGCACTTTAAGAGAATGATAATCTCAAAAAAAAAAACCCCCACATAATTGACAAATTGTTACGTAAACTAAGCAGATTAAGCATGATTAATGAATGAGTTTGGGTTTTATAAAGAAAAAGCAAATGGATTGAACCTAATATGCAAAGTTTATCCTCTTTCCTTGCATCTGATTTATAAAGGGACAAACCACACTATAGGAAAATATAACCTTCATTTTAAATGTGGCATAATTTAAAAGCTGGCTCAACTAATTAAAAATACCTTTAAACAGTCAAGTTTCCTGAGCAATCCGTATTTAGATAGAGGGCAAAGGCCTTAAAGCCAGCGCCAGTGTTCTTATGATAGTCCTTGCTGTCAGCAAATAGTGTGGCAGTCTTGTATTTTAAGCTCACGCTTTTGGGGTACAGCCTCAGGTGTTCTTTAGTAGGGGAAACTGCAAAATATAACTGCCATTACACAGTAATGACAGTTAAAGGAGAGGCCCCATGTAAGGATTAGAATATACTTTTCTATTAGTCCTTCAAGGACAGACTTTCAGATTGCTTGATTCTAATAATCCCATAGTGTGACAGAATCCATCACTCCTTGCTTTGCCAAGTAGGTTATATATCTCTTATCCAACTGATCACAATTTTGGGGATTCTTCAACTGTGGATGAAAATGTTACCCCTAGCACAATATGCAGGCTATGTGGACAAAAGCTTTTTTCCAGCTAACTATGAAAAGATACACACTAATAATCCATGTGACCCAAAATGGGCAAAAGCAAAAGACTAGCTTCCCCTCGAGAAGAAAACTTTCAGACCTATGAAAAGGACAATACTAATCAAAAAATTGTATTTACTTAGAAGCATTCAGAATGTCAACAAAACAGCAGCATTTTTTTTTTTTTGCAATTACAGAGTGGTATTCAGTTAACAGAACAACAATTATCTTCATATAAGCTGCATCAGAGACAACTGAAGATGAAAAAAATAAAACCTAAAAATAAAACCAAAAGAAAGACAAAACAAAACAAAACAAAAAAACCAAAATCCAAACTACTGTCCCCATATATAACTAATTTGTGCTGTGCACCAAGAACCTGCTTTAAATTTTCATGGTAATATACAACCCCTACTGTACCAGGCAAGTGGCTATTGAAAATACCACCAGGACAGGGCTATCTAAAGACACATTCGGTAGTGTGTTAACTATACAAAAAAAGACACTGTAGAGTTTAAAAACAAATCTTACACAGCCTTGCATTTCAATTTTTGTTTTTAAAAGGAGTTGTGTACAGGGGGAGGGTTAAATGCTTTATAGACAAGAAAAAGCTGCACCAGAACCAACTTATTCATCATCATCTTCTTCTTTGTCGTCTTCTTCTTCTTTCTCCTCTTCATCCGCTTCATCCTCCTCCTCATCTTCCTCTTCTTCTTTTTCTTGCTCTTTTCAGCCTTGGCTACCCCCCTTTTGTGCTGCATCAGTTTTTCTTTTAGCTCTGTAGGCAGTAATATCCTTTTTACCCTTCTCCTTCAGCTTAGCAGCCTTCTTCTCGTAGGGCCGCTTGTCATCTGCTGCAGTGTTGTTCCACATCTCTCCTAGTTTCTTTGTATCATCACCAATGGATAAGCCTGGATGCTCGTCTTTGATTTTGGGGCAGTGCTCAGAACAGAACGAGAAGAAGGCCGAAGAAGGCCCCTTGGGTGCATTGGGGTCCTTGAACTTCTTTTTGGTCTCCCCTTTGGGGGGGATGTAGGTTTTTATAACTCTTTCATAATGAGCTTTGTCAACCTTTGCTATATCTTCAAATTTCCCCTTTTCTTTAGCAGACATGATCTTCCACCTCTCTGAGCGCTTCTTGGAGAACTCCGAGAAGCTGACAGAAGCATCTGGTTGCTTCTTCTTGTGCCCCTCCCGGCAGGTTTGCATAAAGAATGCATATGAAGGGGGCTTATGGGACTTTCGGGGAGTGGGGGGCTAGAAAAGGGGAAATCATTTGAAATATAAATAAAAAATATATCGAATAAAAAAAAAAGAATGCATATGAGGACAGTTTGCCTCTTGGCTTCTTAGGATCTCCTTTGCCCATGTTTAGTTGATTTTCCTCTGGAGGCAGAGCCGTCCAGTGCCTGTCCAGCTCTTGAGTGCCTGTCCGGCTTTCGAGGGCCCCGGCACTGTCTCTATGGAGCTCAATGTACTGCCTATAGGTTACCTTTTATGACATAGTTAGATAAGGTGAATTATATGTTGTTGTCTTGTCTTTTGTTAAGATTATTAGGCTGTTTATAGAGCCATGTATGAAATTTCTTCTGTTTTTTAAGACTAGTTTTAAATCTTCCCATTTCGATTGTGGCTTGTTACACTAGGACTGGTTCTCCTTATTAGTGAAGCCTGGCTCCTTCTTAGTCCCTGCCTAATCCAGGGAGCACAAGGTGATTTGTTGCTCTATCTCTGTAGGTCAGGATTTCTTTGACTTTGAGCTGTCAGTGTCTTGGCCCCACCTTGTTACCTGATGCTGTTACTGAGCCAGGCTTCTAGAGCTTTTTCTCTGCACAGCTCCTTCATCTGTAGCACTCTGTGCTTTAGCCTGGACAATACCTACTTGGGTTTCATTCTTTGCGTCTCCATGATTCCTTCATATACTGTTTGGGTGCCACTCTGTGCAGTGATAAGTTGACTTTAGTGTGTTTTCATTTCTGAATGGGCATGGTCTTAATGTGCCTCTTTTTCCATGTCGGAAAATGATTTCTGTTGCATACATTTGTATAGTTTTATTCTTGTTTATGGTGCTGTTTGTAAGTATAGGTCTTATGTTATATCAGGAAGAGACAGTGTACTGTTTGATTTTTGTTTTGATTTATGTTTAAATGACTTATTCAGAATATATAATTAATACTTTATATAATAAAGTATTGTTATAAAAGTAAAAACAAGGAAGTCATGAAGGTTGTGGACAGATATATTTTTATGGAAATTCTATGTACACAGAATAAAGGGGATATTTATGTAAAAATATTGACATGTTATCTTTTGTCTATAATATTATGGATTTTTGTCCATAATATTTTGGATCTGTTGTGATCATATTTATCCCCTATTATCCTCTGTTATCTAAAATTGAATATTGTAAAGCAATTAAAAAAAAACCAGTGCACAGAACTGAAAAGGGGAGGTAGCTGCAAAGTCCTACCCCTAACTAAGAAGGTACTTGCAGTTCATACATACCTATTGGGAAAGGGAATATTAGTGTTTTCCAGTGGCGTGTCACTGGATAAATCTATCACCTCCATTCCAAGGCAGGCACCATACTCAAGAGTAGTTGGCTAGCTCAAAATGAGCTCTTTTTTTTTTTTTTTTCAGTAAATGAGTATTTTTGTTTTGTTTTTGCCATTTTTTTTGCTGGTTTTTTCATTGTCATTTGTCTTGATTTTCATTTTTTTCCTTAAATTTTTGTTATTGAGGGGGGGAATGAGAACACATGAAGCTAGGTTGTTATCGAGGTGGGAAGGATCAGGGAGAAAGAAGTTGGGGGAGGAGAGTCAAGGTGAAGATACATTGTATTGAAAAGATTCTATATGGAAAAGATAAATGCAAAAACATAGGAAGAGAATAATCAGTCAAATGATATATGTAATACAAAGTCATTTAAATGCTGAGAAAAATTCACTTTTCTCTTTGTGTGTGTGTGTGTGTGTGTGTGTGTGTGTGTGATGGTCAGAGGACAACCTGTAAGAGTTGGTTCTCTCTTTCTACTCTGAGTCCTGGGGATTGAACCCTGCTTGTCTATTCTTGGCAGCAGGCACCTTTAGTCTGCTGAGCCATTTTACAGGCCCACAGAAACATTTTTGACAGACTACATAACACCAGTATTAGACGTGTTAATATAGGTGCTTAGGGTAAAGAGGACAATCAGTATAGGCTTTGAAGATAAAGGTAAAAAAATAAACTACCGGGCTGGAGAGATGGCTCAGCGGTTAAGAGCACTGACTACTCTTCAGGAGATATGGAGTTCAAATCCCAGCAACCACATGGTGGTTCACAGCCATCTGTAATGAGATGTGACGCCCTCTTCTGGTGTGTCTGAAGACAGCTATGGTGTACTTACATAAAATAAATAAATAAATCTTTGGGCTGGAGCAAGAAGAAAAAAAATTAAAAAAACAAAAACTACCAGTTCTTTATAGTTATGTATGCCAGCTACTTCTGCCTTTGACTTAAGATAGTAGTAGGGTGAAAAATCCCCAAATCTAAGTCTACACACAAGTCAATAATTTTTACATGTGGAGTGAGTGCACCGATGATCAGGGTTATTTGTAATATGAAATATGACATTTTTTAAAGACTTCCCAGTGTAGTATTCTATGAAAGTATATGGGGGAGGTTTTCTTCTTCTTCTTCTTCTTCTTCTTCTTCTTCTTCTTCTTCTTCTTCTTCTTCTTCTTCTTCTTCTTCTTCTTCTTCTTTTTCTTCTTCTTCTTCTTCTTATTATTTTGATTCATTGACAGGAAAAGTAATTTGGAGGAATGGTTTATTTAGATAGAAAAGTGTCAAATTCTAATTGTACTTGCTATTGCTGTTATTTTTTGTTACTTTATTTTTCTTTGAAATATATTTAAAAGTGAATGTGATTGTAGTTACTTGTTATTAAGCTTGCTTTTATAATTGAGTGGTATGGTTGATTAAAAATTATTTCTTAGATTGAAGTTTTTCATTTACTGCTAAGATAAAAGGTTACTAAACTCTAAGATAGTGATAATAACTTAGACTAGTAAACAAAATAAGATGGGAGCAAGCCAATGATTTCACCCGTGGTTTGACCCTGTTTTGAGCTTGTAATAAAGAAGAATGAATGTCCTATATTTTTACTGTATTTTCTTATAGACTGATTAAGATGGTAATGTGTATTTGATTGCCCCTGGCTTTCCTTATAAATATTAATGAGATTTTCATTTTAGCTCTTGATTGTTTCATGCACTAGATATTTTTGTGGGTCAAAGAAACATTAAAACAGATATAATATAATATACGTTTTATTTATGCTGTGCATTTGAGGCATATTGTAGAGTGAAATATGCTAGGGAAATTTAATCAGTTCTCTGAGTTCAGGGAGGACTGCCCCAAGGAAGTGGACATTAAGATGAGCTTTGAAGGGCATGACGGATTTCCTAGGTTCGCAGGAGAATGTGCTCACCAAGCACAAGATACGCTAAACAAAAGGAATAGCTTGTACTTAGGCAGTGTTGTGGAAAGAATTCTGTGAGAAGGCATAGTGGGTACAATGAAGTTGGAGATACAGATCTGATCAGGTCGGCCGTTTTAAAGGTGGTCTCTATTAGAGACAGGAGAGTGAGGGCATACTGTAACTGGTGAATGTATTATGGTGTTTAGAGTTAGACTGAGTTCTGATCCTGACCCCATTAGTTACTGTATGACTTGAAGCATGCTTCTCTGCCTTAGAGTCCTCTTCTGTAAAATTAGGAAAGTAACAGAACCTCCTCATAGGTTTGTCATGAAGTTAAAATATTATGACTTTTAAAAAGTACCTTTGGCATTGGAATAAAAGTAAGCATTATTTAGTATTTGTTAAATTAAGATGTATAAAGGAGTGGGTGACAGTTTGAGGTAGTTTAATAAAGTTCAGTTTTGAAGTGTTTGAGGTGTGAATTGTTCATATTTACTCAACAACAAATAAATGTGTTGTGTAATACTACCAAAAAGTTACAGAATTCATTATATCATTAAGATATTTGAAAATAGCATTGTTTATTCTTGTATATACCTTTTAGTTCATAGTATTTATTCAGCTCTTTTTTTTATATATTAAAGCATGACTGTTATTAAATGTTTTGTTTTATAGAGAACTGAATGATTAATAAAGCATTATTTTGTAGCCTCCACATGCTGGGAAGTTGTTGTCTGTGCTAAAGCACATGCCTCAGAAGTACGGTCCTGACGCCTTTTTCAACTTTCCAGGAAAGAGTGCTGCAGTAAGTACACATGCATGAGGCAGACACTCGGATCTCTCTTCCCCGATAGCGCAAGGATCTGTTAATAGGTGGAAGCTTTTCTGGTTGAGCATTCCCAGACCTTAGAAGAGTTTCCCCCTAACTGTTTGAGAGACAGAGCAATTGATGCTTAAAACATTTTGGGAAGCTGCCTGCTCAAAGCTTGGTTCAGTAAAGGAATTACAGTCTTCCTTTCATACATTGTTGCACTATTCCATGAGCTTTTCTTTGTAACTCTAGGTAGTTACAGTGTGCAACACTTTGACTTTCTGTCTCTTTGAACATTTTGCTTTTTTTTTTTTTACACCTGGTATTTAGAAAGAGTGACACTTTGAAACTTAGCAGGCATATTATCCTGCTTTGTAAGAAATTCTTATAAAAATATATGTATTTTTTTGGAGATAGGGTCTCTCTGTACAGCTCCAGGCTAATAACATCAAACTCTCAGTGAGCTCTTACTGGCTGAGTCTCTTGAATGCTGGGATTCCAGGTGTGTGCCACTACAGCTGGATATAATTGGCAAGCACACTATCACTGAGCTACATCCTTACCTCTTTTATCTATTCTGTTCTTACTATTTTATAATAAGACCATAAGCTAGGCAGTGGTGGTGCATGCCTTTTAATCCCAGCACTTGGGAGGCAGAGGCAGGCGAATTTCTGAGTTCAAGGCTAGCCTGGTCTACAGAGTGAGTTCCAGGACAGCCAGGGCTATGCAGAGAAACCCTTTCTCGAAAAAACAAACAAACAAAAAAACCCCTAAAACAAAAAAAAAACCATTATTATGTATGGTAGTGACATTTGTAATATCAACTATTAAATTAGTGAGTCTATACTAAATTATTTTTAGAAGATCTTTGATCTTTTCTTTTTCTGAACTAGTCTTTCATTTATTACTTTGCTAACTATAAAATCTTGCCTGCTTGTTTGGGTCTATGTAGTTAGGCACTATCTGCTAAAAGATAATATACTTTAGAAGGACACTTATAGTTCATGCATATAATTTCAAAATTTTGGAGATGAAGGTATGAAGGTCAGTAGGTCAAGGTTATCTTCAGCTAAATAGGGAATTTAAGGCCAGTATGGGTTCCCCGAGGCCCTGTCTCAGTCAAATAAAATGAAACAAGACAAAACTAAATACTTTAGTGATATTTTCTTTTCTTTTTTCTTTTGGTTTTTTGTTTTGTTTTGTTTTGTTTTTCAAGTCAGGGTTTCTCTGTGTAGCCCTGGCTGTCCTGGAACTCACTCCGAAGACTGGGCTGGCCTGAAACTCAGAAATCTGCCTGCCTCTGCCTCCCAAGTGCTGGGATTAAAGGCGTGCGCCACCACCGCCTGGTGGATATTTTCTTATTTTGTTTTGCTTTTGTCTTGCCTCGGTGCCCAAACTAGCATCCCACTGAGAGCCCCATTGCCTTGGCATCATAAGTATCTGAATCTGTAGGCGTGCAGTGAAAGTAAGGCATACATGACTTTCTTTTTAAAACTTTGATGGCTTTTTTCCTTTGTAAGTTTTTCTTAAGCAGTTTGGTTTTGAAGGTTTCAGGCGGCTGTAGTCTTTTGTCACTGAGCTTGTCCTTTACCTCCGGTGTGCAGCAGTGCTCTCTAGAGAGTGACCATTCTTAGTGCACAATATTAAGATTTATCGTTTGTAGTTCTCTGAGGTTGAAATCTGTCTGCTACTTGCATTTATCTTGAAAATAGGACAAGTTCAACTGGATAGCTTTTGAAGTTTTAAGGGATTAAGAGTTTAAAATAAATAAGTTAAAATAACTTCAGTAACCCACTCTTCAAAAGCTTTAAAAGGAAGCTGTAAGTTAACAGGCAAATCACCTTTAATAAAGCTTTTATGTCTATTCTCATTTAGGTAAAAGAAACATTACCATACATTGAAAATAGAGTAGGTTTATTTCAGTGCAACTTCATATAAAATCATGTGCTTTTAGTTTTGCAAGTATTATTATATAGGTATGTCTCTGTGATGTTTCTCATGTTTTGGCATGTTTAATACATATGAAGGAATATGCGTGTATATATCATGTGTACATAATGCTTATAAAATTGATATTAATAACAAGGTTTGAAGTATATAGTATGAATTTTTTAAGAAATTGAGACTGTATTTACATACCTTATAGTATACAATTTATAGCATGCAGTTATAGTATGCAATTTAAAGTATTTAGTTGTGAAAGTATCACGATCCATTTTAGGACATTTTCATCAATCTTTTCACTTGACACCACTTTCCTTTCTGTTTCTCTGACTTTTTCTGGACCATGAATATCCATAATTTTCATACAACATGTGGTCTATGGGGTTGATTTTTTTTTTTTTTTTTTTTTTTTTTGAGACAGGGTTTCTTTGTGTAGCCCTGGATGTCCTGGAACTCACTCTGTAGACCAGGCTGGCCTCGAACTCAGAAATCCGCCTGCCTCTGCCTCCCAAGTGCTGGGATTAAAGGTGTGCGCCACCACCGCCTGGCTTGCAGTACTATTTCTTTAAATTAGAATCTTTCTGGCCATTTTTGTAGTAAAAAAGTGAGGTATACATGAGTTTGGTCTCAGAAGCTACACTGAATGGTTCATTTAATTAATATATTTTTACTAATTTTTATTCAGGAAGATTTAATAGTTAATAAAAGTTTTTTCCAAATAAAGTATGCTTTGTGATGTTTTTATAACTTAAAGTATTATGACACAGCAGAGACATATAGCATTGTAAGGGGTCATTTTTATGAGTTCAATAATAAATTTTTTCAAGCAAGTTAGTAACTCTATTTCTTTCCTTTAGGCTATTGCATTACCTCCTATAGCCAGATGGCCTTACCAGAATGGTTTTACATTTCACACCTGGCTTAGAATGGATCCTGTAAATAATATTAATGTTGACAAGGATAAACCATATTTGTATTGGTATGTATTTTTAGAATTGATTAGTGTTAACACCTTATTTTGAAAATGTGACTATTTTGAGGTAAAATAAAAACTTAACTTTTCATAGTTTCAGAACCAGCAAAGGTCTTGGCTATTCTGCTCATTTTGTTGGCGGCTGTTTGATTATAACCTCAATAAAGTCAAAAGGAAAAGGCTTTCAACATTGTGTGAAATTTGATTTCAAGCCACAAAAGGTATTTGCTCTTCCCAAGTCTGCTCCTTTAAGAAGCTACACATCTTGCAGAGTACTGGTTAACCATGTGCAGTTTTGCATCTGTTTATGCTTTTTCAAACTATGTCTAAGTTCCTTGGTAGCTGTTAACTGCTATGGTTAAGGTCATAAAATGACTGAACATTTAGTTGTTTGTAGGTTTTTAAAAAGTGTATGTATGTATGTGTGTGTGTATGTACGTATGTATGTATGTATTTGAGTGCTTGAGCTACATGTATACCTGGATGCCAGAAGAGAAGAGGGCATCAGATCCCTGGATAGATGGTGAGGCACCATGTGGTTTCTGGGAACCGAACTCAGTACCTCTGGAAGAACAGACAATGCTTTTAAACATAGAGCCATTTCTCCAGCATGGTAGTTTGTAGATTTTATGAGAAATTTTTATGAGAAAAGAAAATGATACTTACTTTATACGGCCTTCTTTTATACAAGTTAGAGTTAGTAGAGAGTCATTAGTAACATGTGTCAAAGGTAGGTAGTAGATACATTTAAGTAAGTATGGGAAAATGTTAAAAATTTAAAGAAAATATTTGTACTAGTTATTTGTGGTGATAAGTTTGAAAAGTTTCATATTATTACATGGAAAAAATTATCCAGTGATTAAGCTTAATCTGCTGTGATTTTTTTCTCAGATAAATACTTTTCTAGAAATTGAATGTTGGGCAAGTCAAAGTCCTCACATTTCATTTTTAAGTTAATCTTCCACATTTTAGTTATTATCAATGTGTTGTACTACTAAGAGAATAATTATTTTTGCTTACTCAGTGGTACATGGTAACTATAGTACACATTTACAACCGATGGAAGAACAGTGAGCTTCGATGTTACGTGAATGGTGAACTTGCTTCCTATGGAGAGATAACATGGTTTGTCAACACCAGTGATGTAAGTAGTTTCAAAAATGTTGCCATGTGTCTTAGGATTCTATTGCTGTGGTAAACGCCATGACCAACAGCAGCCTGGGAGGAGAGACTTTATTTGACTTACACTTCCATATCACTGTTCTTCATCATCAAAGGAAGTCAGGGCAGGAACTGATGCAGAGATCATGGAGGAGCTGCTTACTAGCTTGATCCTCTCATCTTGTTCAGCCTGTTTTCTTATGAAACCCAGGATCGTCTGTCTAGAGATGTTTCTGTTCACAGTGGGCTGGACAGTGTCCTATAGGCAAGAATGAGGAGACACTTTCTCAGCTGAGGTTCCATCTTTCAGATGTTTCTAGCTCATCTTAAGTTGACAAAACTAATCTGTACACTATGAAAAATTATTATTTTAAAGGATGAAGACTGAGAATGTATTTTGGATACCATAATGTATTTTTATAGGCATAATTTGTCTACTCTGTTTTTTTTTTTGATAAAACTTGTTGATTTATCAGCTAAAGTATTATTAAGATTTTATCATAAAATTATTCTGGGTTTAGGTAAGGCTGATTATTTTATAAAGAAGTTAGATGATACATGCCCATACACTTTGCATATACTTCATCACTGCTATTGGTACTATTATTTTTTGCTATGTTTTTAGAATTCAGAGGTTAGAATGCAAATAGGAATGATCTTATTTCTCTTCTTCTAACATCCTTTTCATAGAAAAGCTTATAAGAAAACACTAAGGAAAATGGCTTTAAACTAAGCCACTCACCTGCTGTTCACCTTCATACCAGTTTTATACTTCTATTCACATTGATAATGTCAGCCTTTAGAGCTTGTGGTGTTGTATCAGACACCTCTGAAACTCAGTTTTGTCACTTGTTAACTATATGATCTGCTCACTTTACACTTGAAAATAGGTGTGAAACACTGAGTCCCAGAACATCATGTTGATGGTAAGAAGGATAGCAGTCACTGCTAGTGAGGCACACCAGTGTCTTCACTATAAAAAAGGGTGCAGTGAGAAGGCTCTCACATTCCCAAACCAAACTCATCATTTTCTTGCTTCAGACAGAGCTTGTCCTTCAATTGAGATGTTTAACTTAGTGTCATATCAACTTGTCTGATTCTCTTTTTATTGTCTCTTTGTTAACACGTTGTATTTACTATATCTTAGAGAACTTGAATTCATCCATTTTCAAGATACTGTTCCTAATCTGTGGTCCAGGTGTGAAGGAATAAGTGCTGAATGAAGTTTTTTATTCTATTCATGAGTTCAGAAAGAAGCATATGTATATATGTGCATTTATTTGCCTGTGCCTTTTTTTTGTTTACTTAATATATCATATTATAGGGATTTTTTTTTTTTTTGGTTTTTGGTTTTTTTTTTTTTTTTTTTTTTTTTTTTTTGGTTTTTTGAGACAGGGTTTCTCTGTATAGCTCTGGCCGTCGTGGAACTCACTCTGTAGACCAGGCTGGCCTCGAACTTGGAAATCTGTCTGCTTCTGCCTCCCAATTGCTGGGATTAAAGGCATGTGCTACCATTGCCTGGCCATATTATAGTATTTTATATTATAATGTGGATAAAGTTCTATCTCCATTGTCAAAACAGAAGAGTTTTAATTCATGGTGCTCAGTTTTTATATGTGCTATCTATCACTCCCAAAGTGCATTTTTTTTTTTTTTTAAAATAAAATCTGCTTTCTCTTACAGACCTTTGACAAATGCTTCCTGGGCTCATCAGAAACAGCAGATGCGAATCGGGTGTTCTGTGGTCAGATGACTGCGGTTTATCTTTTTAGTGATGCTCTTAATGCAGCTCAGATTTTTGCCATTTATCAGTTGGGCCTGGGGTACAAGGTACTTAACTTTCTGTCTACTATTTAATGGTTGAATGCCTTTTAGGTTTGATTTGAGGGTGTCTCATTCATGGGGAGTTATACCCTGAGTAGTTATAATGTATGCCAGGGCACTGGGAGCATGACAGGAAAATCACAGGGTCAAAGGGCGCTTCACATTTTGAAGAAATGCAGCATAATTGACATGTGTGAGGTATTGTGAAAGGTGCTTGCTTAAGTTTCAATTTTATTTTAAGCTCTAAGTTGTTCAGTGAAGGCAAATCTGTTTTTAAGGCATATTCATGGGGTACCACACAGTGTTAAAGTACATACTTTATATTATGTTCAGATCAGGATCAGTATGTCTGTCTTCTCAAACATTTATCATTCTTCATGATAAAATGTTCCTACCTTTTCCTTGTGTTTTTGAAATATATTGTTCATACTTATAGTTCTCCTGCTGGCCAACCATGCACCATAGCTTCTTTCTTTCATCTGTAGTACACATTGACCATTCTTTCTCCACCACCACCTGGCTCTGGTAACCATCATTCAACTTTCAACTTGTAAGAGATTGACAGTCTTAAATAGGAAGACGATCAAGGAGCATTTATCTGCCTGTGTCTTCGGCTATTTTATTTAATATATGTCCTCCAGTTCTATCCACGTTGTCAAATTGACCAAATTTAATTTATTTTAATTGCCAAATAATATTTCATTCTATATATGTACTATCTATTTTCTCCCCTCCTCCCCGGGACAGGGTCTTTCTACACAGCCATGGCTATCCTGGAACCAGGCTGACTGAACTCACAAATCCTCTTACCTCTCCCTCAGTAGTGCTAGGATGAAAGGCAAGTGTGACCACACCACCACACTCAGCCCATTTTTAATCTTTTAATGAGCACTTTTTGTACTCATGGCAATTGTGAATGATGGTGATATAGTCATGGAAGTGCAAGTGTCTCTTTGACATCATTATTTCATTTTGTTTGGATATTTACTCAGGGATAGGATTGTTCCCATTGGAGGGACCTTTATAGCCTTCCTCCCACCACTTCCACTTCTTTTGAGACAGGGTCCCAAGTATTTCCAAGCCACCCTTGAACTTGGTACATAGTTGACGCTGGGCTTGCGTTCCTGATCACTGTCTCCACCTCTCAAGCGCAGGGATTAGCTGTATGTCACTACGGCTGGCCTCCCATGGTAGCAATTCTCTTAACGGTCCAAGATACTGGAGATCTCTCTTTTGCTTATTGGCCATTTATTTGTGTTTTCACACCAATTTCTTTTGTGTGATTTATTTTCTTACTAGGTTTCAAGAGTTCCATAAATACTATGAACACATTTTGTCTCAGATGTATGATTTATAAATTTCTCTTGTGTACCTTGGTTTTTATTTTTAATACGGGTTTTGAAGAACAGAAATTTTCTTTTATTTATTTATTTATTTATTTATTCATTCATTCATTCATTCATTCATTCATTTATTTATTTTTAAGACAGGGTTTCTCTATGTAGTCTTGGCTGCCTGGAACTAACTATGTGGACTAGGCCGGCCTCCAACTCAAGAGATTTATCTGCCTCTGCTTCCTGAGTGTGGAATAAAAGGTGTGTGTCACCATACCTGCCTCGGGAATTTGATTTTTATCAAGTATAACTTCAAGTTTTTCTTTTTCTTTTCTTTTCTTTTTTTTTTTTTTTGTGTGTGTGTCCTTATAAGTATTCGACTACAATATTACAAAGATTTTCTTTTCTTAGTTTTATTGTTTTAATATTTCTGTTTGTTTGTGGTTCATTTTGAATTAATTTGTTTTTTTTTTTTAATGAACTAAGTTACTGGTTAATTCTTGCTCCCATAAGTACTATGGTCTGATTATCCATTTCTCTAAAATTCATTGAAGCCTAACCCTAAGGAAGTGATGTTAAGTGGCGAGCCTGAAGGGCTTCCTCTTGATCATGATACTCTGCATACATCTGTGGTAGGACCCACTGTGATTAGCAAGCAGAGCCATGGAAAGTCAATTTAAGTTACTTATAAATTATCTGTAAGGTATATTTTTAAATAGCTGGAATGGATTTTGACAACCAGTGTCCTCTAGTGTTCCTTTAATTTTTTTTCTCCCACAAGCACTGTTCTTTCTCTTTTGTATTATTATCTGGGCATTTTTTTAGGTTCTCCTGTATTCCTGACATAACTTTTCTTTCTTTTTTTTTTTTTATTCGATATAATTTATTTACATTTCAAATGATTTCCCTTTTCTAGCCCCCCCACTCCCCGAAAGTCCCGTAAGCCCCCTTCTCTTCCCCTGTTCTCCCACCGACCCCTTCCCACTTCCCCGTTCTGGTTTTGCCGAATACTGTTTCACTGAGTCTTTCCAGAACCAGGGGCCACTCCTCCTTTCTTCTTGTACCTCATTTGATGTGTGGATTATGTTTTGGGTATTCCAGTTTTCTAGGTTAATATCCACTTATTAGTGAGTGCATACCATGATTCACCTTTTGAGTCTGGGTTACCTCACTTAGTATGATATTCTCTAGCTCCATCCATTTGCCTAAGAATTTCATGAATTCATTGTTTCTAATGGCTGAATAGTACTCCATTGTGTAGATATACCACATTTTTTGCATCCACTCTTCTGTTGAGGGATACCTGGGTTCTTTCCAGCATCTGGCAATTATAAATAGGGCTGCTATGAACATAGTAGAACATGTATCCTTATTACATGGTGGGGAGTCTTCTGGGTATATGCCCAGGAGTGGTATAGCAGGATCTTCTGGAAGTGAGGTGCCCAGTTTTCGGAGGAACCGCCAGACTGCTTTCCAGAGTGGTTGTACCAATTTTCAACCCCACCAGCAGTGGAGGAGTGTTCCTCTTTCTCCACACCCTCTCCAACACCTGCTGTCTCCTGAATTTTTAATCTTAGCCATTCTGACTGGTTTAAGATGAAATCTTAGGGTTGTTTTGATTTGCATTTCCCTAATGACTAATGAAGTTGAGCATTTTTTAAGATGCTTCTCCACCATCCGAAGTTCTTCAGGTGAGAATTCTTTGTTTAGCTCTGTACCCCATTTTTTAATAGGGTTGTTTGGTTTTCTGGAGTCTAACTTCTTGAGTTCTTTATATATATTGGATATTAGCCCTCTATCTGATGTAGGATTGGTGAAGATCTTTTCCCAATTTGTTGGTTGCCGATTTGTCCTCTTGATGGTGTCTTTTGCCTTACAGAAACTTTGTAATTTTATGAGGTCCCATTTGTCAATTCTTGCTCTTAGAGCATACGCTATTGGTGTTCTGTTCAGAAACATTCTCCCTGTACCGATGTCCTCAAGGGTCTTCCCCAGTTTCTTTTCTATTAGATTCAGAGTGTCTGGCTTTATGTGGAGGTCCTTGATCCATTTGGATTTGAGCTTAGTACAAGGAGACAAGGATGGATCAATTCGCATTCTTCTGCATGCTGACCTCCAGTTGAACCAGCACCATTTGTTGAAAAGGCTATCTTTTTTCCATTGGATGTTTTCAGCCTCTTTGTCGATGATCAAGTGGCCATAGGTGTGTGGGTTCATTTCTGGATCTTCAATCCTGTTCCATTGATCCTCCTGCCTGTCACTGTACCAATACCATGTAGTTTTTTAACACTATTGCTCTGTAGTATTGCTTAAGGTCAGGGATACTGATTCCCCCAGATTTTCTTTTGTTGCTCAGAATAGTTTTAGGTATCCTGGGTTTTTTGTTGTTCCAGATGAATTTGATAATTGCTCTTTCTAACTCTGTGAAGAATTGAGTTGGGATTTTGATGGGTATTGCATTGAATCTGTATAGTGCTTTAGGCAAAATGGCCATTTTAACTATATTGATTCTACCGATCCATGAGCATGGGAGGTTTTCCCATTTTTTGAGGTCTTCTTCCATTTCCTTCTTCAGAGTCTTGAAGTTCTTGTCATACAGATCTTTCACATGTTTGGTAAGAGTCACCCCAAGATACTTTATACTGTTTGTGGCTATTGTGAAGGGGGTCATTTCCCTAATTTCTTTCTCAGCCTGCTTATCCTTTGAGTATAGGAAGGCCACTGATTTGCTTGAGTTGATTTTATAACCTGCCACTTTGCTGAAGTTGTTTATCAGCTGTAGGAGCTCTCTAGTGGAGTTCTTTGGGTCACTTAGGTAGACGATCATGTCGTCTGCAAATAATGATAGTTTGACTTCTTCCTTTCCAATTTGTATCCCTTTGACCTCCTTATGTTGTCGAATTGCCCGAGCTAGTACCTCAAGTACAATATTGAAAAGATAAGGAGAAAGGGGGCAGCCTTGTCTGGTCCCTGATTTCAGTGGGATTGCTTCAAGTTTCTCTCCATTTAGTTTGATGCTGGCTACCGGTTTGCTGTATATTGCTTTTACTATGTTTAGGTATGGGCCTTGAATTCCTGTTCTCTCCAAGATTTTAAGCATGAAAGGATGCTGAATTTTGTCAGATGCTTTTTCAGCATCCAATGAAATGACCATGTGGTTTTGTTCTTTGAGTTTGTTTATGTAGTGGATTGTATTGATGGATTTCCGTATATTGAACCAACCCTGCATTCCCGGGATAAAGCCTACTTGATCATGGTGGATGATCGTTTTGATGTGTTCTTGGATTCGGTTCGCAAGAATTTTATTGAGTATTTTTGCATCGATGTTCATAAGGGAAATTGGTCTGAAGTTCTCTTTCTTTGTTGGATCTTTGTGTGGCTTTGGTATCAGCGTAATTGTGGCTTCGTAGAAGGAATTGGGTAGTGTTCCTTCTGTTTCTATTTTGTGGAATAGTTTCAAGAGTATTGGTGTTAACTCTTCTTTGAAGGTCTGGTAGAATTCTGCACTGAAGCCATCTGGTCCTGTGCTTTTTTTGGTTGGAAGACTTTCTATGACTCCTTCTATTTCTTTAGGCATTATGGGACTGTTTAGATGGTCTAGTTGGTCCTGATTTAATTTTGGTATTTGGTATCTGTCAAGGAAATTGTCCATTTCCTCCAGATTCTCCAGTTGTGTTGAGTACAGGCTCTTGTAGTAGGATCTGATGATTTTTTGGATTTCCTCAGTTTCCGTTGTTATATCTCCCTTTTCATTTCTAAGTTTGTTAATTTGGATACTTTCTCTGTGCCCTTTGGTCAGTCTGGCTAAGGGTTTATCTATCTTGTTGATTTTCTCAAAGAACCAGCTCCTGGTTTTGTTGATTTTTTGTATGGTTCTCTTTGTTTCTACTTGATTGATTTCAGCCCTGAGTTTGATGATTTCCTGCCTTCTACTCCTCCTGGGCGAAATAGCTTCTTTTTGTTCTAGGGCTTTCAGGTGTGTCATTAAGCTGGTAATGTATGCTCTCTCCATTTTCTTTTTGGAGGCACTCAGGGCTATGAGTTTTCCTCTTAGCACTGCTTTCATTGTGTCCCATAGATTTGGGTATGTTGTGCTTTCATTTTCATTGTGTTCTAAAAAGTCTTTAATTTCTTTCTTTATTTCTTCCTTGACCAAGGTATCATTGAGTAGAGTATTGTTCAGTTTCCACGTGTATGTGGGTTTTCTGTTGTTTCTGTTGCTATTGAAGACCACTTTTACTCTATAGTGATCAGATAGGAGGCATGGGATTAGTTCTATCTTCTTATATTTGTTGAGGTCTGTCTTGTGACCAATTATATGGTCGATTTTGGAGAAGGTACCATGAGGTGCTGAGAAAAAGGTATATTCTTTTGTTTTAGGATAGAATGTTCTATATATATCTGTTAAATCTAATTGGTCCAAAGCTTCAATTAGTTTCATTGTGTCCCTGTTTAGTTTCTGTTTTCCTGATCGGTCCATTGAGGAAAGTGCAGTGTTGAAGTCACCCACAATTATTGTGTTAGGTGCAATGTGTGCTTTTAGTTTTAATAAAGTTTCTTTTACGAAAGAGGGTGCCCTTGCATTTGGGGCATAGATGTTCAGGATTGACAGTTCTTCTTTTTGTATTTTTCCTTTGACCAGCAAGAAGTGTCCCTCAGCGTCTCTTTTGATGACTTTGGGTTGAAAGTCAATTTTATCTGATATTAAAATGGCTACTCCAGCTTGTTTCCTGAGATCATTTGCTTGTAAAATTGTCTTCTAGCCTTTTACTCTAAGGTAGTGTTTGTCTTTGACCCTGAGGTGTGTTTCCTGTAAGCAGCAAAATGTAGGGTCCTGTTTACGTATCCATTCAGTTAGTCTGTGTCTTTTTATTGGGGCATTAAGTCCATTGATGTTAAGAGATATTAAGGAATGGTGATTGTTACTTCCTATCATTTTTGACGTTATTTTTTAAATTTGAATGCTTAACTTCTTTTGGGTTTGATGAAAGGTTACTATCTTGCTTTTTCCAGGGTGAAGTTTCCCTCCTTGTATTGGTGTTGTCCTCCTATTATCCTTTTTAGGGCTGGGTTTGTGGATAGATATTGGGTAAACTTGGTTTTGTCATGAAATATCTTAGTTTCTCCATCTATGGTGATTGAGAGTTTTGCTGGATATAGTAGTTTTGGTTGGCATTTGTGTTCTCTTAGAGTCTGCATGAGATCTGCCCAGGACCTTCTAGCCTTCATAGTCTCAGGTGAAAAGTCTGCTGTGATTCTGATAGGTCTTCCTTTATATGTTACTTGGCCTTTTTCTCTTACTGCCTTTAGTATTCTTTCTTTGTTTAGAACATTTGGTGTTTTGATTATTATGTGACGGGAAGTATTTCTGTTCTGGTCCAGTCTGTTTGGAGTTCTGTAGGCCTCTTGTATATTCATGGGCATCTCTCTCTTTAGGTTAGGGAAGTTTTCTTCCATAATTTTATTGAAGATATTTGCTGGCCCTTTAAGTTGTAAATCTTCACTCTCATCTATGCCTATAATCCTTAGGTTTGGTCTTCTCATTGTGTCCTGGATTTCCTGGATATTTTGGGTTACAAGCTTTTTGCATTTTGCATTTTCTTTAACTGTTGAGTCCATGGTTTCTATGGAATCTTCAGCATCTGAGATTCTTTCTTCTATCTCTTGTATTCTGTTGTTGATATTTGCATCTCTGTCCCCTGATTTCTTCCCAAGGCTTTCTATCTCCAAAGTTGTCTCCCTTTGAGTTTTCTCAGTTGTTTCTACTTCTGATTTTAGATCCTGGATGGTTTTGCTTAGCTCCTTCACTTGCTTGTTTGTGCTTTCCTGTAATTCTTTAAGAGATTTTTGTGTTTCCTCTTTCATGACCTCAGCCTGTTGACCAAAGTTCTCCTGTATTTCTTTAAGAGATTTTTGTGTTTCGTCTTTCATGACCTCAGCCTGTTGACCAAAGTTCTCCTGTATTTCTTTAAGTGTTTTTTTTTGCATTTCCTCCTTGTTGGCTTTTGTATTCTCCTGGATTTCTTTCAATGATTTTTGTGTTTCCCTTGCAAGGGCTTCTAACTTTTGATCCATTTTCTCCTGAATTTCTTTAAGTATGTCCTTCATGTGTTCCTGTACCCGCATCATGACCAGTGATTTTAAATCCAAATCTTGTTTTACTGGTGTGATGGGGTATCCAGGACATGTTGGTAGAGGAGAATTGGGTTCAGATGTTGCCATATTGCCTTGATTTCTGTTAGTGATGTTCCTGCGTTTGCCTTTTGCCATCTAGTTCTCACTGATGTTAGTTTGTCTTGTCAGTGCTGGACTCACCAGTGTAAGCTGCCCCTTCCCGGTTGGCCTCTGGTGCACAGCTTACCTCCTGCACTGCTTGTAGACAGGGTGCTGCTGCTCAGGCTGTTCAGATCCCAAAGCAAGCACCCGAAGGCTCCCGCTGGGGCCCGCTGGATTCACTGGAGCACACTGACTTCTCCCAGCTGGCTGCCCGGAAGCCCAGCTCGCCTCTTGCAGGACTTGGAGATGAGGTGCTGCCGCCCAGGCTGATCTGGATCCGGAAGCGGAGAGAGTAGAGCTGAGGGCTTCCGCCTGAGGCCTTGCCCCAGATTGTGTCTGTGGACCAGATGGAGCCCGTGTGCACCCCCCAGGGAGTGCCGACGGTGTATGCTGCTGTGACCTCCCCTGTGTTCCGCTCACTCCTCTGGGCAGCCGATCTGCCAACCGGGCTGGCGCACACAAGGTTAGCCTGGCCGCCCAGTCCCTGAGTCCAGGCAAAAGCCTGGGAGGCCAAGGTCCGAGCAAAGTTCCCCCAGGGCTATGACTGTTAATTGGGTCCGCCAGGTGACTAGGATGGTGGGCGTGCGCGCCCGCACTCCCTGAAAGCGCCGGGAGGGTCTGCTGTGCTAACAACCTCCTGGGCGGTTGACTCACAGATGGCCCACCAAGCCGCCCAGTTCTTGGGGTCAGTCCTGTGCCTTTTGGGGCCTAGAGCCCCGCTTTGTTAGCCTCAGGCTATGCCTGTTACAGGTCTGCCCGCCAGAGCTCTCTGTCGTCCTGCAGGCAAAATGGCAGCGCGCGCGCAGGCCTGGTCAAAAAAACCTCCTGGCTGGGTTGGCACCCCGACCAGCCCACGGCCTGGGTGCAGGCCAACGCCCGTCGGGCTCAGACCACCGAGGTGCTGGCCTCGGATTATGTTTGTGTACCTCAGTCTGTCTGATCCCTGGAGTCCTAAACCAAGATGGATGCACCTCTCCTGACTGGTGGGAGGCCGAGTTCTGAAGTGGCTTCCGTGTAGGAAAGGCGCTGCACAACTGCAGTTGCTTGCCGCCCGGCTGGTCAGCGAAGGTCAGTGGTCGTGGGCGCAGGGCCTAACTGGACCCTGTGTCGCCTTGGTTCCACTGCTGATGGCCCTTCAGCTGGACCAGCCACTGCTGCACTGCAGCCGCTGCTGCCGCCGCCGCCGGCGGAAGTGACATAACTTTTCTTATTGCCAATAAATGACATGTTATGTAATGTTTGCTGTAGAACCTTTCAAAATGGTCTTGTATATTCCTTTTTTCTTGTTTTATTACTGTTGTAGCTTTTACTTCCAAATATTTTATATTAATATTAAAACATTGTAAAAACAATATCTGTACACCTATCATCTATTTATTTATTTTTTATTTTTTGGTTTTTAGATTTGTTTTTTTTGAGACAGGGTTTCTCTGTATAGCCCTGGCTGTCCTGGAACTCACTCTGTAGACCAGGCTGGCCTCGAACTCAGAAATTTGCCTGCCTCTGCCTCCCAGAGTGCTGGGATTGCAGGCATGCGCCACCACTGCCCGGCTCTATTTAAAATTTATGTGTATATGCACTACACATCTTTTAGAGAAATGTTTTGCAGTGTTGCCAAGACCAGTATGGAACTCTTCTGCTTGTGTAATCCTGTCACCTCCCAAGTGCTGGGATATAGGCGTGACCCATGCCTTCTAGCTCTACAATTATCAGCCCTATAATTTCTTTTCAAATTCATTTGCATATTTTTAAGGACTTTAAAAATGAGGCTTGTATGTTTTCTATCATGTGTTCACTACTTCTAGGACATGTAATTTCTTTATGCAGATTTATGTTTGCATGAATATTAGTCCATTTTTCATTACTGTAGTGAAATACCTCCCACAAAGTAACTCGAATAAAAATAGTTCGTGTTCTAGGTCCACGGTCTCTGGCCTGTGACTGGTGATTGCATACTTGCTTGCAGAGTTTTAGCAGAGAATCTTTGTCAAGAGCCATAGAATACTGACGTGCTTCCTTCTTAGGGTTCCACCTCCTCATAATGCTACCAGAATTCTGATGAATACTTACCGTATTGACTCTCCAAAGCCCCACTTGATCTTCACAGTGGGAAAATGGGAATTGACTTTCAACTTGTGTTAGTTTGTGGGACATGTTCAAGTCATCTAAACCATTGCACTGTCACTTTGAGGTTTTCATTCATGTTTTGGGTTAATTCATGTTTTTCTTTCTATTTTTCTGCCCTGCCTGAAGTGGGGACTGAACCCAGGGTGTTACATGGTGTTATTCACTCCCTGTCCACTGAGTTTTGCTTACCACTTATCCACTCATGGAAACTGGCTGCTCTCACTTTGGGTTGTTATGAATAATATTAATATGAATACACACATTTGTGGATGTCTGCCTTTATCTTTTGTTCTCAGTAGCAGGGTTACATATTTGAAAAATTTCTATGTTATTTTCCCGAATGATTGCACCATTTTATTTTGCCATAGTAGTCTGTGACATTTTCCTCCACGTCCTTTCCTACTTGTGTTATTATCAGGTTTTTTTGGTCAGAGCTATCCTTGTGAGTATGGTGTAATCGCTCACTGGTTGTGTGCATGTATGTGTGATGTGCATACCCATGTAAAGGCCATCTGCTGTCCTTGCATCACTCTCGGCCTTAGTACTGTGACACAGCGTGTTTCACCTTGCATTGAACTTGGGGCTTGGCCTGTAGCCTGCAGTCCCTGTCTTTGCTCCCCAGAGTGCTTGTGTTCCATGTGCAAGTGTGACCATGCTCACCCTGGTGCTAGGGCTCCAAACCGATGGACTCATCCTTGCTCAGCAAGGACTAAAACCATAGAGCCACCTCTGGGCACTCACTGTCTGTGCGCTCACTATAACTGTGAGTTCACTATAACTACACGCACTATAACTGTAAACTATAACTCTACGCTCACTACAACTGTATGTGCACTGTAACTGTGCTCACTGTAAGTCTACACTCACTAAAACTGTATACTCACTATAACTGTGCTCACTATAAGTCTACGCTCACTCTAACTACACTCACTATAAATGTACGCTCACTGTAACTGTACTCTCTATAACTACACTGTAACTGTGTGCTCACTATAAATGTGCACTCACTGTAACTGTACTCACTATAACTACACTATAACTGCACTCACTATTACTGTGCACTCACTATAACTCTGGATTCACTATAAGTCTATGCTTACTGTAACTGTGCACTCACTGTAACTGTGCACTCACTATAACTCTACGCACACTATAACTATGCTGCTGCTATGTATGTTTGCTATAACTGCATGCTCGCTATAACTATGCTCAATATACCGATGCTTGCTATAACTGCTTAATATAGCTGTGCACTTATTGTAATTGTGTTCTTACTATAACTCTATGCTCACTATAACTGTGCACTTTGTATAAGTGTATGCTCACTATAACTGCACTCATCATAACTCTACACTCACTATAACTGTGTGCTCACTATAACTACTCACTATAACTGTGCTCAGTATAACTCTAAGCTCACTTGATAACTCTACATTCACTATAGTTCTGTGCTCACTATAACTGTGTGCTCAGTATAACTGTACACTGACTATTGTTTTGATTTATCTTGCTTTGATTTTTTAATGTAGAACATATTTACAAGCTATTTATATATTAGTATTGAAAAAAGCTACTTCTTTGTAATGATGTCATGTTTTCATTGTTTTATGAGTTATTGTTGTTTTGAGACAGGATATCTCTTTGTAGCCCTGACTGTCCTGGAACTTGCTGTGTAGAACTCTCAAGAGATCTGCCTGCCTCTGCTTCCAGAGTACTGGGATTAAAGGTGTGTGCTACCATCACCTAGCTGGTTTATGATTTTTTCCTTTCTATATTCTTTGTTTACATTCCAAATGATTTTCCTTTTCCCGGTTTCCCCTTCCCCCTAAGTCCCATAAGTCCTTTTCCCTCCACCAGTTCCCCAATCAACCCCCCCCCCCCACTCCTCTGTCCTCCCAATCCCTTACAACGCTGCATTAAGCCTTTCCTGGACCTGGGCCCTCTCCTTCCTTCTTCTTGGGAATGATTTGATATGTGAGTTGTGTTTTGGGTATTCTGAGCTTCTGGGCTAATATCCACTTATTAGTGACTGCATTCCCTGTTTGTTCTTTAGTGAATGAGTTACCTCACTTAGTATGATATTTTCCAGTTCCAACCATTTGCCTATGAATTTCATGAGTTCATTGTTTTTATTTACTGAGTAGTATTCCATTGTGTAAATATACCACATTTTCTGTAGCCATTCCTCCATTGAGGGACATCTGGGTTCTTTCCAACTTCTGGCTATTATAAATAAGGCTGCTGTGAACATAGTGGAGCATGTGTCTTTATTGCATGCCGGAAAATCCTCTGGGTATATGCCCAGGAGTGGTATAGCAGGGTCCTCCAGAAGTGTCATGCCCAGTTTTCTGAGCAACCACCAGACCGATTTCCAGAGTGGTTGTACCAGCTTGCAATCCCACTAGCAGTAGAGGAGTGTTCCTCTTTCTCCACATCCTCGCCAACACCTGCTGTCTCCTGAGTTTTTAACCTTAACCATTCTGACTGGTGTGAGGTGAAATCTCAGGGTTGTTTTGATTTGCATTTCCCTAATGACTAATGATGTTGAACATTTCTTAAGGTGCTTCTCAGCCATCCAAAGTTCTTCAGGTGAAAATTCTTTGTTTAGCTCTGTACCCCATTTTTAAATAGGGTTATTTAGTTTTCTGGAGTCTAACTTCTTGAGTTCTTTATATATATTTAATATTAGACCTCTGTTGGATATAGGGTTGGTGAAGATATTTTCCCAATTTGTTGGTTGTCATTTTGTCACTTTGACAGTGTCCTTTGCCTTACAGAAATTTTGTAATTTTATGTGGTCCCATTTGTCAATTCTTGATCTTAGAGAATAAGCTATTGGTGTTCTGTTCAGGAACTTTCACCCTGTGCCCATGTACTCAAGGGTCTTCCCCAGTTTCTTTTCTATTATTTTCAGTGTGTCTGGTTTTATGTGGAGGTCCTTGATCCACTTGGAGTTGAGCTTAGTACAAGGAGATAAGAATGGATCAATTCACATTCTTCTGCATGCTGACCTCCAGTTGAACCAGCACCATTTTTTGAAAAGGCTATCTTTTTACCACTGGATGTTTTTAGCTCTTTTGTTGAAGATCAAGTGACCATAGGTGTGTGGGTTCATTTCTGGGTCTTCAATCCTATTCTATTGATCCTCCTGCCTGTCACTGTACCAATACCATGCAGTTTTTTAACACTATGGCTCTGTAGTATTGCTTGAGGTCTGGGAAACTGATTCCCCCAGAAGTTCTTTTACTGTTGAGAATAGTTTTAGCTATCCTGGGTTTTTTGTTATTCCAGATGAATTTGAGAATTGCTCTTTCTAACTCTATGAAGAACTGAGTTGGGATTTTGATGGGGATTGCATTGAATCTGTAGATTGCCTTTGGCAAGATGGCCATTTTAACTATATTAATCCTGCCAATCCACGAGCATCGAAGAGTTTTCCATTTTCTGAGGTCTTCTTCGATTTCCTTCTTCAGAGACCTGAAGTTCTTGTCATACATATCTTTCATTTGTTTGGTTAGGGTCACACCAAGATACTTTATATTGTTTGTGGCTATTGTGAAGGGTGTCATTTCCCTAATTTCTTTCTTAGCCCGCATATCCTTTGAGTATAGGAAGGCTACTGATTTGCTTGAGTTGACTTTATAACCAGCTAGCTACTCTACTGAAGTTGTTTATCAGCTGTAGGAGTTCTCTGGTGGAGTTTTTTGGTCACTTAAGTATACTATCATATTATCTGCAAATAGTGATAGTTTGATTTCTTCCTTTCCAATTTGTATCCCTTTGACTTTCTTATGTTGTGTAATTGCTCTAGCTATTACCTCAAGTACTATATTGAAAAGATATGGAGAGAGGGGACAGCCTTGTCTAGTCCCTGCTTTTAGTGGGATTGCTTCAAGTTTCTCTCCATTTAGTTTGATGTTGGCTACCGGTTTGCTGTATATTGCTTTTACTATGTTTAGGTATGGGCCTTGAATTCCTGTTCTTTTCAAGACTTTTAGCATGAAAGGATGCTGAATTTTGTCAAATGCTTTTTCAGCATCTAATGAAATAACCATGTGGTTTTTTTCTTTGAGGTTGTTTATATAGTGGATTGCATTGATGGATTTCCGTATATCGAACCACCCCTGCATCCCTGCGATGACACCTACTTGATCATCGTTAATGATCGTTGTGATGTGTTCTTGGATTCGGCTGGCAAGAATTTTATTGAGTATTTTTGCATCGATGTTCATAAGGGAAATTGGTCTGAATTTCTCTTTCTTTGTTGGATCTTTGTGTGATTTTGCTATCAGCGTAATTATGGCTTCGTAGAAAGAGTTGGGTAGTGTTCTTTCTGTTTCTATTTTGTGGAATAGTTTGAAGAGTATTGATGTTAGGTCTTCTTTGAAGGTCTGATAGAATTCTGCACTAAAATCATGTGGTCCCGTGTTTTTTTTTGTTTTGTTTGTTTGTTTGTTTGTTTGGGAGTCTTTCTATGACCCCTTCTATTTCTTTAGGGGTTATGGGACTGTTTAGATGATCTATTTGATCCTGATTTAATTTAGTATTTGGTATCTGCCTAGGAAATTGACCATTTCCTACAGATTCTCCAGTTGTGTTGAGTATAGGCTTTTGTACTAGGATCTGATGATTTTTTTTGAATTTCCTCAGTTTCTGTTGTTATATCTCCCTTTTCATTTCTACTTTTTGTTAATTTGGATACTGTCTCTGTGCCCTTTGGTTAGTCTGGCTAAGGGTTTATTTATCTTGTTGATTTTCTAACAGAACCAGTTCTTGCTTTTGTTGATTCTTTGTATGGTTCTCTTTGTTTCCACTTGATTGATTTCAGCCCTGAGTTTGATGATTTCCTGTCTTCTACTCCTCCTGGGTGAATTAGCTTCTTTTTGTTCCAGGAATTTCAGGTGTGCCATTAAGATGCTAGTGTATGCTCTCTCCAGTTTCTTTTTGGAGGCACTCAGCACTATGAGTTTTCCTCTTAGCACTGCTTTCATTGTGTCCAATAAATTTGGGTTTGTTGTGCCTTCATTTTCATTAAATTCTAAAAAGTCTTTGATTTCTTTCTTTCTTCTTTGGCCAAGGTATCATTGAATAGATTATTGTTCAGCCTCCATGTGTATGTGGGCTTTCTGTTGTTTTTGTTGCTATTTTAGACCACTCTTACTCCATAGTGATCTGATAGGAGGCATGGGATTAGTTTGATCTTCTTATATTTGTTGAGTTTGTCTTGTGACTAATTATATGGTCGATTTTGGAGAAGGTACCATGAGGTGCTGAGAAAAAGGTATATTCTTTTGCTTTAGGATTAAATGTTCTGTATATATCTGTTAAATCTAATTGGTCCAAAGCTTCAATTAGTTTCACTGTGTCCCTGTTTAGTTTCTGTTTTCCTGATTGTTCCATTGAGGAGAGTGGAGTGTTGAAGTCACCCACAATTATTGTGTTAGTTTCAATGTGTGCTTTGAGCTTTAGTAAAGTACCTTTTACGAATGAAGGTGTCCTTGCATTTAGAGCATAGATGATCAGAATTGAGAGTTTTTCTTGGTGGATTTTTCCTTTGACCAGCAAGAAGTGTCCTTCCACGTCTCTTTTGATGACTTTAGGTTGGAAGTCAGTTTTATCTGATATTAGAATGGGTACTCTGGCTTGTTTTCTGAGACCACTTGCTTGTAAAATTGTCTTCCAGCCTTTTACTCTAAGGTACTGTTTGTCTTTGACACTGAGGTGTGTTTCCTGTATGCAGCAAAATGTAGGGTCCTGTTTATGTATCCAATTTGTTAGTCTATGTCTTTTTATTGGGGAATTGAGTCTAATTGATGTTAAGAGATATTAAGGAATAGGGATTATTACTTCTGCCATTTTTGATGTTATTTTTATATTTGAGTAGTTATCTTCTTTTGGGTTTGATGAAAGGAGGTTAGTATCTTGCTTTTTCCAGGGTGTAGTTTCCCTCCTTGTATTGGTGTTTTCCACCTATTGTCCCTTGTATGACTGGGTTTGTGGAAAGATATTGTGTAAATTTTGTTTTGTCATGCAATATCTGGGTTTCTCCATTTATGGTGATTGAGAGTTTTGCTGGGTATAGTAGTCTTGGCTGGTATTTGTGTTCTCTTAGAGTCTGCCCAGGATCTTCTAGCTTTCATAGTCTCTGGTGAGAAATCTGGTGTAATTCTGATAGGTCTTCCTTTATATGTTACTTGGCCTTTTTCTCTTACTACCTTTAATATTCTTTCTTTGTTTAGTACATTTGTGGTTTTGATTATTATGTGATGGGAGATATTTCTGTTCTGGTCCAGTCTGTTTGGAGTTCTGTAGGCTTCTTGTATATTCATGGGCATCTCTCTCCTTAGGTTAGGGAAGTTTTCTTCCAGAATTTTTTTGAAGATATTTGGTGGCCCTTTAAGTTGTAAATCTTCACTTTCATCTATACCTATAATCCTTAGGTTTGGTCTTCTCATTGTGTCCTGGATTTCCTGGATGTTTTGTGTTACAAGCTTTTTGCATTTTGCATTTTCTTTGACTGTTAAGTCAATGGTTTCTATGGTATCTTCGGTATCTGAGATTCTTCTATCTTTTGTATTCTGTTGTTAATATTTGCATCTATGGCCCCTGATTTTTTCCCAAGGTTTTCTATCTCCAAAGTTGTCTCCCTTTGCGATTTCTTAGTTGTTTCTACTTCTGTTTTTAGATGCTGGATGGTTTTGCTCAGTTCCTTCACTTGTTTGTTTGTGTTTTCTTATAGTTCTTTAAGAGATTTTTGCGTTTCTCTTTCATGACTTCTGCCTGTTGACCCAAGTTCTTCTGTATTTCTTTAAGTGATTTTTGCATTTCCTCTTTATTGGCTTCTATCTTTTGGCACATATTCTCCTGAATTTCTTTAAGTGATTTTTGTGTTTCCATTGTAAGGGCTTCTAACTTAGTCAAGTTCCCCTGTATTTCTTTAAGAGATTCATTTATGTCCTTCTTGTGTTCCTCTAACAGCATCATGACCAGTGATTTTAAATCCAAATCATGTTTTTGTGGTGTGTTGGGGTATTCAGGACTTGCTGTTGTTGGAGAATTGCGTTCAAATGCTGCCATATTGCCTTGATTTCTGTTAGTAATGTTTCTACGTTTGCCTTTGGTGTTAGTTGGTCTTGTCACTGTCTGGTGCTTGAACCTCCTGTGAGCCTGTAAGGCTATTTCTGCACCATTGGATGATTGGGTTTCCCCTGGCACGAAGTGCTGATGTGCTGCCGTCCTCTTGGGTGCTGTTGGAGCCCTGGCGTGTCTCGCCCAAGCAATGTTATACTTGGGTTGTCTCTGAACCTGGTGCTGCCCGTCTGCTCTGTCATGGAGCGAAGGTGGTGGATGCTGCGGGGACCTTTTCCAAGTGCTGATCACTCTGCAGGGCAAACGACCCCTGACCCGGTTGGCACACAGATAGCCCGCAGAGCTGCCCAGGCTCTGGGTGCAGGCAAAAGCCTGACAGGCTGAGACCCAAGTGTTGTTAGACTCAGGCTATGTCCGCGTACCTGGTGCTGTTAGGTCTGTTAGGTGCTGTCTGGCATCCAGGAGCTAAATGGCGGAGTGCCCCTCTTAGCCTGATTTTTTTTTTTTAATTACCTTTTTTTTTTTTTTTTTTTTTTTTTTTTTGAGACAGGGTCTTGCTAGGTTGCTCTTACTGTCCTCCTGTGTAGCTCAGGAGGCCCTCATCCCATAAGGATCCGCCTGCCTCTGCTTCCTGAGTGCTGAGATTAAAGGCATACACTATCCTGTCCTATATTAAAAATTTAATCTGTGATAAAATAAACATAATTTAGTTATATTCACAGTATTTGTACAACTGATTTTACAGTTCTTTAAGTATGCTTACCTAAACTAAGACAGCTATTGTGTTACTGAGCTCTGTGATTCTATGAGCTTTTGTGTATGCAGTCTTCCTACTTTTTAATGTATGATTTATTCATGATTGATGTTTTATTTGCATGCGTTATCAGTGTGAGGGTGTGAGATTCTCTGTAACTGGAGTTACAGTTACATACAGTTATAAGATACCATGTAGGTGCTGGGAAGTGAACTCTGGGATCCAGTAAGAGCAGTCAATGTTCTCAATGACTGAGCCATCTCTCCAGCCCTGTTTGTGCAGTCTTTCACTGATTAAAACATTGCTTTTAGATGTGTGACTATAAAATTATCTTTGACAGCACTGAAGGAACACACAAAAGGCAATACAATAATAATCCGAACCTTCAGTATCTGCTTTGACTGTAGGTAGAACAAACACTAACTTATAACTTAGGGCCGCAAAGAAACAGAGGATGTGGGCAACTCTATAGAGCAGGTGAACGTGACATACAGACCTCTGCAGCTCCCAGGTAATACATGCTCTTCTTGAGATTGCATGGGGTAGTCTTCAGGTCAGACCATCTGGTGGGCTACGAAACATGTTGGTAAATTTAAGGAGATTGAAGTCATTGGATATATTATTATGACTGATAGAATGAAATTAGAAAACTTGGAAAGATCTTTATCATGGAAATTAAACAACACACTCTTAAACAACCAGTGAGTCAGAACAGATGACACAGTAGCCATTGGAAAATATCCTGAGATAAGTGAAAGTTAATGTAAGTTAAACTTAACACGATGCAACACTCAAGAGGGTAAATCATAGAGGTAGCGACTCACATTATGTGGAGGGGTCAGATGTTTTACCTGGTATTGTTACATTTTATGTTATGGTCATTTGTAGTTAGAGTTTCTTATGCTGTGTGTGTCTTAGTATTTCTTGTTTTTTGTTTTTGTCATTAACAGGGCACATTTAAATTTAAAGCGGAAAGCGACCTTTTCCTTGCTGAGCATCATAAACTGTTACTGTATGATGGCAAGCTGTCGAGTGCCATTGCCTTCACATACAACCCCCGGGCCACCGATGCGCAGCTGTGCCTTGAGTCGTCTCCGAAGGATAATCCTTCCATCTTTGTTCACTCGCCCCATGCGCTCATGCTCCAGGTACTGTCTCAGAAGCATCAGTGAATTACTGAGCTGTGGTTGTCAAATTCTAGTAAACATGTGGCAGGCAGGCCACATCTTAGTGTTCCTGCATTTCCTGTAGTGTTCTAGTTTTAATTGCTTTAGAAAAGAAATCATTGAAACCTTTACTGTATTTTGTGTTTTTTAAGGATGTAAAGGCAGTTTTAACACATTCCATCCAGAGCGCCATGCATTCCATTGGAGGAGTACAAGTTTTGTTTCCGCTCTTTGCCCAGCTGGATTATAGGCAATATTTATCTGATGAGGTTGATTTGACTATCTGGTGAGTGTTTTTGATTGTTTTGATTGTTGTTTTTAAGAGAGCGTTTTCCTGTGTAGTCCTTACCCTACTTGCCTGCAATTCACCATGTAGCTCACCATCGTTCTGCTTTAGTTTTCTGAGAGCCAGGATTACAGCTGTATTCCACCATGCCGGTGGCCTTCCGGTTTAATTTTATGTGAGAGTTAATTTTCATGATTATTGAACTGAACAGTTTTTTTTTTTTTGCCACTCATTGTTGTAGAGTAACAATATTTTAGAGAAACTTACTTATGAACAATACTATAAATATTAATTATATTATTATTAATGTAATTCTGATTTATTAGAAATACCCTGTAAATATAATAAAGTTTTCAAATAAAGTTAACATGGTGATAGTGGATTTATTAAGAAAGTATATATTTTGGCTGGCTATGGTAACAAAGCCTTTAATGCCAATACTTGGTAAGGTAGAGGCAGGAACATCACTGTGAGTTTTAGGTCAGCCTGGTCTACACAGTGAGTTTTGGGACAGAAGGGCTATGTAGAAACACTATCTCAAAAAAGGAAAAACCGATCAAGACAAACAGAACATGTATATATGTATGTGTGTGTGTGTGTGTGTGTGTAAACATTTTAAATTGGCAGGGGTTTATTATGGGGATAAAAGTTTTTATACTTTAGTTTTGTTGTCATCCATTTGTAAAATTGAATTTAAAAATTTTAATGGTAGGCAAGGGGATTTTTGTCTTTTTTTAAAAAAAAAATAGGTTGTATATTGACATATATCCTGTATTACAGGATTGAGTCTTTTTTGTTTGTTTGTTTGTTTTTTTCTTTCGAGACAGGGTTTCTCTGTGTATCCCTGGCTGTCCTGAAACTCACTCTGTAGACCAGGCTGGCCTCGGACTCAGAAATCCGCCTTCCTCTGCCTCCCAGAGTGCTGGGATTGAAGGCGTGCACCACCATTGCCAGCTGCTTGAGTCTTAACAAAGGCAGAGATATGAATTCTATAATAAATTGTAGAACATGAGAGCTGTATGAATGAATGAATTTCTTGTGGTTGCATATTCCACTGAAATTATGTACAACACAGTGGTCATATTTCATTTTTTGAGAATGTTGAATGAGCTTTCCATTCTTTTAAAAATTCTTCTGTATGTGACTCGGCGTCTATGACCCATGTGTCCAACTTATGATGAATTAATTTTCTTCAGCTTATTTTTAGGCAACAAAAATTACTTTTAATTTTTTTCTGAGCAGGAATCATATGTAGCATTTGTCAACTCTATTAAAGTTAAATAATTTATTTGTGTTTTGAGGGCTTTCTGTGTTACTCAAGCTGGCCTGGGACCTACTGACCTCCTGCTGTCTCTACTGCACCTGGTTTGTTGACTGTACTTTAAAATCTTAACTTATTCTTGGTGTAGTAATAAGCTTACTAAACTTTTGTGATTGCTTTGGCAGGGATTAGTTTTTCTTTCCTTTCTTTCTCCCATCTTTTCAGTCTCTTCGCTGGTGTAGGATAGTGTTGCTGTTGAGGATGAGCTGACTGCCAGTCTTGCTGTATCTGTGGTCTTTCGGAGGAGTCACTGATAAGGAGGTGGCAGCTAATCCTATCTTTTCCTTTCCTTTTGGGCTTCTCTAAATATTGTGGGTGGTGGAGAATGTTGTATCTCCTGTTCACTTTTAAATTCAGGACTGAAGGATCGCAATTTTCCTATAGGAAGAAAGAATAAATTACTTCTTTATTTTTTCTATTGGTTTTCAGAACAGGGTCTCACTCTGTAGACCTTCAACTCCTAGAAATTCTCCCAAGTACTGGGATTAAAAGTATGCACCACCATGCCTGGCTAGGAACAAATTTCTCTGTCCAGTTTATAGCCTGGCTTGTTTTGATAGTTTAAACCATATTCTCTTTACTTTGTTTTCTTTCTTTCTTTTGTAATCCCTAACTCTTAAAAATGAATATCCTTGATTGTTTTGTTATATCCATTCTCTGCTTTCTTTTCTTTTCTTTTCTTTTCTTTTCTTTTCTTTTCTTTTCTTTTCTTTTCTTATCTTATCTTTTTATTGGATTTGTTTTTTTCGAGACAGGGTTTCTCTGTATAGCTCTGGCTGTGCTGGAACTCACTCTGTAGACCAGGCTGGCCTTCAACTCAGAAATCCGCCTGCCTCTGCCTCCCAGAGTGCTGGGATTACAGGCATGTACCACCACCGCCTGGCTCTCGGTTTGCTTATTAAATAGTACCTTTATTCTTTGAAAATTTTACACATGTATACAATGTATCTTTTTTGGATTTGAGAGTAGTGTTTATTTTTTCCTTTTTATTTGATTCTTTTCCCATAGGATGCCTCTCAGTTGTATTTATTGCTCATCCCCAATTTCCCCAGACTTTTTCCACCTCCCTACTCACCCAACTTTATGTTCTCTCTCTCTCTCTCTCTCTCTCTCTCTCTCTCTCTCTCTCTCAAGAAAGACAGAAACAAAAAAATAATGAAAACAAAACCTTTACCAAATAAAAAATACTAAGCATACCAAACCAAACTAAAACAAAACAAAAAGTACACAAAAGTACACACACACACACACACACACACAGAGAGAGAGAGAGAGAGAGAGAGAGAGAGAGAGAATGGATGAATGAATGAATGAATGGAGTCTGTTTTATGCTGGCCAACTACTGGGTATGGGACCTGCTCTGGAGTTGAGCTGATATGCCTAGTACCATACTATTAGAGGAAACTGATATTACCTTTCCCAGCAGCTATCAGTTGCAAACAACTTCTTGATTTATGGTGGGACTTTATGTCCACTTCTTCACTATGCTGGTATATTTTTTTCTGGTTTGAATTTGTGCATGTTTTGTGCATGCTGTCACTGTCTCTGAGTTCATACATTTATCATTCCTGTCATGCCTGGAAGACACTGTTTCCTTGGAACCATCCACCACCTCTGGCTCTGAGAGTCTTTCCTCTCCCCATTCTAGACAGGTCCCTGAGCCTTGAGGGAAGGGTTTTGATAAAGACTCTCACTTCATTCTTTGCATAGTTTCTAGTTGTGTGTATTAGAGACTTGGCTGGTGAGTGCTGGGTGATGTGATCTGGGTATAACAATATGCCCTTAGGAGTAGGTATTTTTGTTTGTTTTTGTTTTGTTTTTCTTTTTAAATAATTTTCTTTAAAAATATCTATCTATCTATCTATCTATCTATCTATCTATCTATCTATCTACCTACCTACCTACCTACCTACCTATCTATCTATTTTATGTATAGGAGTACTCTGTAGCTGTTTGCAGACCCACCAGAAGAGGGCATCAGATCCCATCTCAGATGGTCATGAGCCACCATGTGGTTGCTGGGAATTGAACTCCGGACCTCTGGAAGAGCAGTCAGTGCTATTAACCACTGAGCTATCTCTCCAGCCCCAGGAATCATTTTATTTTTATGACCCTATAGCAAAATAATATAGTATTATGTTTCCCCTGGGCCCAAGACCCATCTAGTCTCAGGTTCTTGGTCTCTTTATCCGTGTCAGGTATGGGTTCCATCTCACAGAGTGGGCCTTATATCTAATCTAAAATGTGGTTGGTAACTTTTATAACATTTGTGCCACTGTTCACCAGTATATCTTTTAGTCAGAGTGCTGTTGTAAATGGTAATATTTGTAGCTGGCGTGCCTGTGGGCATCATGAATGCTAGTTAGTAGTAAAGCTTCTATTTGGACACCAGCTTTATTTCTCAACGTTTAGTGATATAAGTAAGTGGTCTAATCAGTGATAGGTGATTATTGTCAAGTTATGGAGGGTGACCAATAGCCTTGGCAGTACCCCTTGGCCAGTGATTCAACAAGATAGAACAAGGATAAATTCCATCCCTGACCCTGGAAGTTTTATTGGTGTCATAATATATTAAGTTGGGGCATTGTCTCCCCATTATATGGTGACTTCATTTATATTCCTTTCATATATGTATACATTTTAGGGAGCTTCTACAGTAGTAGGTTTCCATAGGGCTTTTGAAAAGGCCTTTAATGTTAGTTTTTCCTCCTTTACATTGTCCTCCCAGTCCCTTCCCACTTCATCCTCCTATTCCAGTTTTCCCTTTATCTCTCTCTTTTTAAAAGGTTTTTTTTTTTTTTTTTTTTTTTTTTTTTTTAGTACATTGTTGCTGTCTTCAAGCACACTACAAAAGGGCATCAGATTCCATTGTGGATGGTTGTGAGCCACCATGTGGTTGCTGGGATTTAAACTCAGGATCTCTGGAAGAGCAGTCAGTGCTTTTAAGTGCTGAGCTGTCTCTCCAGCCTCCCCACCCCTGTATCTCTTTATAAAACTATATTCATAAAGATTGTAATACTTCCCTTACTTTTATTACTTGTTTCCAAATGTTCGGATGTTCACTTTTTTCTATGCAGTACATGTTTGTCATATTGTTTCTAAGTTACTAATGTTCGTGATAAATAGATGAAATATTGAGTGATTCTTAATCCTACAATAAGTATTTTGTTCTGAAATAGTCTTGGAGATAGTTTTAGTAGGACTTGCCTTTAAGTATTTCTGGGGTTGAATCTGGGCCCTCAAGTGTGCTGGGTAAGCATCTTCCTTTGAGCCACATTCCTGAAACAGAAATTTTGATTAAGATAAATGGAAGGCTATATATGTTGGATCTAATATTTTCTTGTGGAATATTCTTTCTTAAACCATTGCATTTTGTCTTATTCTAGTACGACCTTGCTGGCTTTTATCATGGAGTTGCTGAAGAACTCAATTGCTATGCAGGAGCAGATGCTTGCTTGTAAAGGCTTTTTGGTAATAGGTTATAGCCTTGAAAAGGTAAAGTATGAAGTACTTTTTTATTCTTAATATTGATTTGCAGAACATGTAATTGTTTTTCTACATGGTTAAGAAATGCTGTCTCCAAGAATGTCTACTTTGTCTATAGAAAGTTACTTAAATTAAGCTGTAGATTTTGTTTTACCTTGCTTCCTGTCCTCTGTTAAGGAAGTGTGGTAGTGAGCTTCATGCCATCTTTAACTTCTAGCATAGTTTGTAGACAAGTTCTTTTTTTGGTGTTGACAGCTTGTAATTTACTTACCTTCCTTTGAATTAGTAGTAACCTTTAAACCACTTTCCTCTTGGCAACCCCCACAGTCTTCCAAATCCCACGCCAGCCGAGCAGTGCTTGAACTCTGCCTTGCCTTTTCAAAGTATTTGAGCAATCTGCAGAATGGGATGCCCCTCCTGAAACAACTGTGTGATCACATTCTTCTTAACCCCACCGTGTGGATCCATGCTCCAGCCAAGGTGAGTGTGCTGCTCTCCTTTCACTCTCGGTTAAGTGTTTGTGCCTGAGAAAAGTGGCAAGTGTTGGAGTTTTCTCTTTTCCTACTATATATTGATAAGCAAAGTTTCAGTGGATAGCCAGTTTTGAATAAGTATATTTTTTTGCTCTTTAGGAAAATGTTCCAGTCAATAAAATAAGCACTTTGGCTTCATATTTGTGTGTTAAATAAGGTTTTAGTTGAGAGGGCCTTTGCTAAGTATAAATCCAAGAGCAGTTCCACTCAATCTTTCCTAGAATCTACAGTTCTATAGCTCTGTTCATTTGTAAATGCGCGCACGCGCGCGCGCGCGCGCGCGCGCGCGCGCACACACACACACACACACACACACACACAAACACACACACACACAAACACACGTTTGCATGAGCACACACCAACTTGTGCACACACACACACACACATTGCTTCTGTCTTCCCTCTCTCCATTTCTTCACATCTTTCCTGTTGTATTGTCTGCCTCTTCTGTGCATACTCCAGCCAGTATAATGAACTCTTGGGTTTCATTTTACAGCTGAAGCTGAAATACCACATTTCATTGAAGGCATGATACAGTGGTCTCATTAAATATTAATTTTAATATTAAATAACAGAAAATTCTTAGGTGTTTGCCAAATAATTTTGTACAACAAACTACTTACTTATTCCTATGTGAACATAAAACCAATTTTTATAGTTTGTGAACAAAATCTTTAACAAACTCTGATCTATTAGTTGTCCTAAAAACTTAGTAGTATTAATATTAAGTTAATTTGAAATAAAATTTTACCAAGTTGCATAATTATATTCATCTGTATTTACAATTTTTCTTAGAAATGGTGTTATTTTAACCCCTGTTCCCATTTCTCCTCCCCCTTTACCCACTTGCTGTGTCTATTATAGCACATACTTACTCTAATTGTCAGGAAAAAAATGTCTGCAGACTTTCTCTTCTGGGGTCATAATATCTTATTTTGAGCCAGTCTTTTCAAATGGTAAAGAGAAACACAGCTGCTGACTGTGATTGCCATTTGGGAATAATCAGAAGAGGCAGCTGGGGGGCTGTAGCTTTTTATCTCCAGGTTAAATTTGACCTCTTTCTCTTCTATGACCCTCAGTCTTATTTCTTTTCAAAGATTGTTTCAAGTTACTTTAAAAATTTTTTACTAGACATTTTTTTTTTTGTCTTACTAGCCAGCATATTTGTAAGGCTTTGTGTCTCTTTTGAAGTTGTCAGAAAGTGTCTTATTACATACCTAGTTGTAGAGGAGTGTTTTTTACTTTAATCACATGACTTCTCCATGTTCCTAATATTATCACAATTTATTTCTTTACACTTTTAACTAAATTTCCTTAATTACCTTTTTAGAATTTATAATTGACTTGATATTAAATTAACATTCTGTCACCTGTTTGCTTGGTTTATCCATAAAGAATTTTATTTGCTCTTAGTTTATCATGAACACAATTATAGCAAAGGACAGACCCAGACTGTTTGACTGGCAGGTCTTGTAGCTTGCAGGGTGAGAGAAAGCTTTTTTAAAGTGCACAGTATAGTGCATGTTATACTAGGCTTACAGGGAACGTGTGATATGCTTTAGAGTCAGAGGGAACTGAACCCTACTGTGGTTCCTGAAGTTGGAGCTGCAGATGTAAGATCTAGCCTTTGCTAGGAGTGAGGAGCTCCTTATAGTCTCACAGTTTCATTTACCTTAGATCTGCTCAGGGTTAATCTTGTAATGACCCTTGAAGGAACTATCGCTGTTCTGGTCTGCAGTGGTCTTTCATTTACTCAGAGTTTTTGTGGAATAGTGACTTTATTCTGGGCAGTATGGTAGAGTGGTGAGCAAGACAGGCTTGATTCTTGCACATCGTGACAAAGATAGTTGCTGCTTAGGTGTGATTAGATTGTATGATGAGTAGGTTAGGGGGGTAGGGGAAAGGTTTGCTCCTTATTAGCATAGAGGTCTTTACTTTCATTTATCAATGTATATTGCTATTAAGTCCAATATATTTTCCTTGTCATAATGTCATTCTTAAAACTATCTGATTTTGTCTACATATTTTCAATTTATTATTTTATTTAAGAAATCTCATATATTTTGTTGTTATTTTTGAGACAGAGTCTAGCTCTTTAAGTCCTGGCTGGCCTAGGTCTTACTTTGGAGCCTGCCAGTCTGGGGCCATGATGCTCTTGTCTTTGTCTTTGTCTCCCAAGTTCTGGGATTACAGGTTTGCATCACCACACTGGTCTTCCTGTGTGTTCCAAGCATGACATTTTCATCATCTCCTTTTTTAGTCTCTCAGACTTCTATTATTTTCAGAGCAAGGAAATACCACAGCTAGCTTCAAGCCTTTCTGCCAGTTCTAGGTTTTGTAATGTAGAAATTCAGATATCCTTAGTAAGTTGGCAGATACCTTAAGGATTCACTAGAGAGTGGTTCCCCAGCCTAGGCTGCTGACTGAATCAATTGGGGAACTTTTAAAAAACAAAATGTAAAGCAGAATCCTACTCTATTCACTGCACATTTTGATTTGATTAGTATGGGGTATGACTAAGGCTTGATAATGTTAAAAAAATGTTTTCTAGGTCTTTTTAATGCACAGGTAGATTTGGAAAATGATTGCTCCAGATCTGTGATACAGTTTTTTTCAGCCACTATTTTTCTCTTAGGAAATTTCCTTTCCAACTGTCTGCCTGCACTGCTACTTTGTTTTCAAAGCCTTGCTTCATGTTTCTTGATTGATGAGACTCTCCATATAGATACACTGTATCTAACAAGAGCGTCTCTGGCCCTGAAGTCATGGTGTTTAACATCCTGAGACACTGCAGTATATTTTGTGTGTCGACCTTTTGTTGTTGTGTCCCGAAGGTGCTGGTGATTGAGCCCAGTGCTTTTACACATGCTGTGCAAGTATTCAGTTGCTCAGCGTCCTCAGTCCTGCCATGGCCTGTTCATGTTTCAGGGTCTGCTTTTATGGCTGAGTTTTTGTGTGAGTTTCACTTCCTTAACTGTATTTTAGGGTGAGGGACAGCTTGTGTGTCCTTATAATCCTCAATCTAGTGCTAAGTATATGGGTACATGTAAATATTTTGACCTGAAATAAAGTACTTAAGAATTTGTAGTATAGCTGGGCGGTGGTGGTACATGCCTTTAATCCCAGCACTTGGAAGGCAGAGGCAGACGGATTTCTGAGTTTGAGGCCAGCCTGGTGTTCAGAGTGAGTTCCAGGACAGCCAGGGCTACACAGAGAAACCCTGTCTCGACAAACTGGAAGAAAAAAAAGAAAAAGAAAAAGAAAAAGAAAAGAAAAGAATTTGAAGTATGTTATAAGAAATATTGTTTTAGTGACAGATAGGTTGGGACTACTCATTTTAACAGCAGTAAATATATCAAAAACATTTTGATGCAACAAATTACCTGAAATCTCAGCATATTTTTGATTTTTTTCTGTATTCCAGTTGTCTTATAAACTCCAGTTTGATCAAGTTAAGCATCATCGTGTTTTTAAAAAAACGTATCTACTATTCAGATTACTAATTAAGTCTTAAGTTGCTTATTTATAGGACATCTACGAGATGTATACTTAATACTTGCTTGTTTAGAAAAATTCCCAATCAACAAGTCTCAGCACAGGGTTGAAAATAAAAATATCCAGTGTCCAGAAAGGTATTGTAAATGTTCAGTTGCAAATGTATGGAAATAATTTAATCTAAGAGGAGATTGAGGCCAACCTGGCCTATATACTGAGTTCTAGATGAGCTAGGGTTACATAGTGAGATCCTGTTACAAACAAACAAACAAACAAACAAATCCACCCACCCATTGACCCAGAAAAGCATACAAAACAATTGCTTAAAGCATAAAATTTATTATAAGGCTGCTAAATGGGGATAAATGAATTAGTTTCATGGGGTATATAACAAAAAGTGATATAGTTGGGGATATTTACTTTACAAGGAGTATGTATGTATGCTTGTGTGTTATGATGTCTGATATGATGTCATCAAGCTCAGCATCTTCCTTTTTGGAATAGTTATAGTCCAAATACAGCTGCCACGAGATGGGTACCAATGAGCTTCTTTGCCTGTGTTCTTCCCTTTGGTTTTGTAGGTTCAGTTGATGCTTTATACTTACCTGTCCACTGAATTCATTGGTACAGTCAACATATATAATACCGTTCGGAGAGTTGGGACAGTGCTGCTCATCATGCACACACTGAAGTACTACTACTGGGCAGTGAACCCCCAGGACCGAAGCGGCATCACCCCCAAAGGATTAGGTATAACTTTGTTGTCTGAATGCTGTGTCGTTCAATGGATATAAAAATAGATATAAAAGAAACCAGAGATACAGTATTTTTCATTTTAATTTATATGATTAAGTGTTTTGCCTGCACATATATCTGTGTATTATATATGTGGCTAGTGCCCTTAGAGGCCAGAAGAGGGTATCAGATCCCTTGGAAGTGGAGTAGAAGATTGTGAGCTACTGTGTAGGTTCTGGGAATCAAACCTGGGTCCTCTGATCAAGTTCCCTTAACCTCGGAACCATTTCTACAGCCCTTGCTTGAGCAAAAGTTATTAGTTTGTTATAAATTGCTGTTGCCAGCATTGTGTGACTGTTGTAGAAGAATCCGACTGTTTTTAAATGAGTTGTTTGGCAAGCAGATATGATCAGGCTAGATGTAACCTATTGCCTCTGAGACACACAAATTAGTTGCTTACGGGTATTGGGGCTGAGCTAGCCAGAGTGAGAGTCATTGAAAATGGTGCTTTGTGGAGATGGCAGTTTCATAGAAATGGAGGGTTCTATGAATAATAAAGATGTAATGAAATTCTAAAATTTCAGTAGTTATTTCTTTTCATAACCAGGAAAGGGAATAGTACTCCAAGGGTAATATTCTCTGAACAAGTGGAAAGTTCATGAAAGTAAAACTTTTCAAGTTTTGTAAAACCTAGCTCAAACATGCTTGTGTTGAAAGGAAGCTGATGCTAAGAGGTGGTCTCAGGTGCAGCTGGTGCAGGTGTCTGAAGATGCTCGCAGCGCCACATTTGTCTCCATGTGGACTAGCTCTTCTGTGCTTTCAGAATGTTTTCAAAAATTCCCTCCCTTTGTAGTACCTAGCAGCCATTCTGCGTTTGAGTCCTCCTCATGTGAAGAACAGCTCCCCGTATCAGGTATCTCTTTTGGTCTCTGTGTTGCTCCTTGACTCTGGTTGATTCTGTGCCTGACTCTGTGGCAGTTATTGTGCTGAAGGACCACACTCAGAGGTGCCCACCACAGTGGGAGATGACGGTGCATCCTGTTCTTTGATAGCATTTAAAGACCATTGCTTCAAATCAGAAGTAAATACTCAGGAGCCAGAACGCCATGTCTTTTCAGTACTGTCGAAGGCTTTGACTGTCCAGTGACTTATAAAGATGGGTCTTGTACTTTATGCTACTTTATGCTACTTTACCTTCAAAATAAGGTAAATAAACTTTTTATAAACTCTTTATTCTCTGAGAATAAAGTACCGGCAGCCGAGAAAGCTGCAAATACCACTCGTCCCATGTAGTAAGCCGGCAAGCATGTGGCACTTGCAGATCTAGGCCAGAACTTTCTGATGGAGATTTCATGGTTTTGTAGGACTTTCATGTACACGTTGATTGCTAGTTTCATGTCCTGATCTTCATTTTATAAGTAACTAGTGACTTTAGAAGTCTCATAGGTCAACTAGGGGAGCTGGGCAAATTTTGTGGTTCTTGTCTGTTTAGCTTGTCATTTGTCTAGGAATTATCATGTGGAACACATTTTACACAATTTTCTTCCTATTTTAATTGATCTGTTCAAGGTCATGGTGGTCTTGTGCTTTGGTGGTCTGGGCACTAGCTGTAAATAGTGATTAGTGAGGGAAACTGTTGAATTTATGAGGCAAGCAGGTCCCTAACTTGAGGTCTTAGAACAATAGTTATTTGGTTTCAGAGGTTTTGTACTTTGGAATTAGATGCCTGAGACATGAAAATTGACTTAATGTGAGCCATGTGTGACCAAGGACTTGCCCAAGTACTGGAGATGCCAGAGGTAGTCAGCAGAATGTTTCTCTTGTTCATTTACAGTCTTGTGTGGTGAAGCATTCTTTCTATAAGCACTCAAAAGGGACAACTGTAGGAAAAGTTGTTTTATACCCATTCACATAATAACATTTACTGCCCAAAGATTAGGTTTTTTCTTTCTTTTTTATGTTTTTGGTAAATTTCTGTTATCTTAGTAACAAGTGCTTTCAGAACAAAATATAATACTATTATCAAGTATAATTTTTATCACCATATGTTTGTTTTTGAAATCCTCTCACCTCTTTGAAGTATGAACTTAAAAAAAAACTATTTTGCCAATATTATATAAATAAATTATATATATATGATGTGCTGTAGTCATAGTCACTCCCATCAGCATCCCGTTTCCTTCCCATCCTGCTGACCCGGCCCTTCCCAGCCAGCCCCTCTCCTGCTCTCATGCTTCTCATGCAGGAATCCAAAGGCCCACTCACATCCAGCAGGCAATAGAGTCTATTTTGTATTTTTGGAGGGTTGCATATACTGTTTAATATGAGAGTGAATGCTTTGTCTTTAAACAGGCATAAAAGAGGAAGTCACTCTTTAGAAGATTGGTGTGTGTATATGTGTGTGTACACGCGAACGTGTGTGTTATGAGACAGGGTCTCACTGTGCAACTTTGGGTAGCCTAGAACTTAATCTGTAGACCATGCTGGCTTCAGACTCAGAGATCCTGCTTCTGTTTCTGAGTGCAGGGTTTAAACGATTGTGTCTCAATGCTCAGCTCTGTGTTTCTCTTAAGCAAGTGGAAATGCTCTTGGAAATGAAAGCTTTGTATTTTAGTTAGCTCTGAGCTCTTTGAAGTACTAATTGTGTATGTCTTTAAAGATGGACCAAGACCCAATCAGAAAGAAATACTTTCTCTTCGAGCATTCTTACTGATGTTCATTAAGCAATTAATGATGAAGGTAAGTTTGTTTCTTCCCCTCCCCCATGCATGTCATAGCTGATAATTTTATATAAGATATGGTCTCTGCTTGCTTATTCTTTGCCAGTAAAATAAGACAGAAACTTTGTTGTGAGATTTTTTTTTTATACTCTATTTTCCATTCTTGTTGCTCTTGGATATATATATATATAAAAATTACTGCAGAATTGGAGTTTGGCAATTAAATACATGTTACATAAATTTCCACAAGAATTCTAGAGTATTTGTCTTTTCATTTGACAAACATTTAGAGTCCCTGTTTAATACTAGGTTCTGTTCTTGCCTGTGTGCTGCAGTAGCCAACAAAGTACCTAAACAGCCTTTCATTTTCAGGGCCCTCATACCTGGCATTCAGTCTTGGAGAAGCAGAATTTTTGTATAAATGTGCCACACAGACTTATCAGCCTTTAGAAACAATTAGTTTTTAATGCTTTTTTATTATAGGTAAAATAAAATTTAATATTTTTAAAAGGTATTTTGATTTTAGAAAAATATCACTTTAGATTTTTTCATCAATTAATTTATTTACTTTATAGCTCAATATCCGGCCCCCCTCTCCTCTCAGTCCCCTTTGTACAGCTCCTCCTCCATCCTCCCCTCCTCCAGGCTAGATGAGATTTTGTCTTAAAAGAGAAAAGCAAAGAATAAAATATTGTGTCTGTACTTTAGATTTTTTTCCAATATACTTTTTTTGTTCCTTTCCTTTCCCTTTACTTTTTCTCTTTTAAGACAGAGTCTCACATAGCCCAGGCTGGGCTTGAATTCACTGTATAGTTTCAGGACAGTTTGAATTACTGATTCGCTTGCTTTCGCCTCCTAGGTGCTAGGATTACTGGTTTGTGCAGATTTCTCCTCCATTTTATTCTGTATTCTTTAAGCTGTGCTACCTACTAGCTGTCACGTTAGGTTTGGCAAGAGACCTGCCCTTTGATTTTGGTATAGTCTTCATATTATAATTCCTTTGTGCTTCCTCAATTTTTTTTTTAAAATTTAAGAGTTTTGTGTTATTTTTAGATTTCTAGCAGCTGAAAACTTGACTAAATCTATGTATGGTTTCTGATCTTAAAAATGATTTTTATGTGTAAGGCTAAGATATGTGTATTATATTTCTGAAGGACTCTGGAGTAAAGGAAGATGAGCTCCAGGCCATTCTTAATTACCTGCTGACTATGCATGAGGTAATGCTTGAATGTTTGATTTGTGGGTTTCATTTTTTAAGGCTACATTAGGCATGTTTTTAAAAAGTAAAAACATCAAGTAGATATTTACTAATTGTATCACTGTTATGGAGAGTAAATGTCTATTTAATGTTAATGAATCTTCATTTTAATGATTTTATTGTCATAGTATGTCCCTTTGAAGTATCTTGAAAAATTTTCAGAAGTTGCTAAAATTGGATTTTATTCAGTTTATAAAGTACACTAAAGCAAATTGTTATGAACTATTGTAACAATGAGAAAAGTAGACTTGAAAATGGCTAAAATGATTGGACTTAAATCCATAACACATTCTTACATTCTTGTTACTAATTTTTGTATGCATATTTTGTTAAATCAGTCACATTTGTAATAGCATTTGAAATTGCTGATTTGAAAATTAAATGGGAAAAAAGAAATTTAAATGGGTTCAGATAATTCTTTTATCTTTAAACTGTCTGTCTATCTATCTATCTATCTATCTATCTATCTATCTATCAATCTTTCTATCTAATCTATCTATCTTTTTGTATTATGTACATATATATATGTTTTGCTGACATGTGTATCTATGATTTGTGTGTACCTGTGAAGGCCAGAAGAGGGTGTAAGATCCTTGGGTGCTGGTTGTAAGCTGACAAAACCATTCAGTTCTGTCAGCTGCATATTTCTGTAGAGCATGCTGCAGTGATATTGTGATACAGTGTAACACAAAAGCCATTGTATTTGTCTGATTAGAAAATCGCTGGTTATTTTTGGTATGCACTTTGAACTGTATATTTGAAGTGTAATTGTAAGTAAATATTTTACTTATAATTAAAATATTAAAAGAACACTATTATTTTCAAAACTGGTATATTGCAGATATTCCTTGTTTACTTAAAGTTGGTATTTATATTGTTTCGTAAATATTCAATATCCAAAGATTTGATTTTTTTTATTTTATTTTTAATTTTCTAAAATAATTCCAGGACGACAATCTAATGGACGTCTTACAGTTGCTTGTTGCATTAATGGCGGAGCACCCTAACTCCATGATTCCTGCTTTTGACCAAAGGAATGGGTTGCGGTAAGAGTCAGCATTTGGAGAGTTATAGTTATAGTTAACATAAAGAATTACTTTGGAAATACTGGATTCTTAAATATGAGATATTATTTGATTCTAGGTCTATAGAAGGAAATAATTTAAGATTTTATTAAAATGGAGATTATTTCATGTTTTTTGTTCTGTTATTATTTTAATGATATTGTTATTATTAATTTTTAGAAATTATCTTTAATTTTTTATTTTTCAGTCCAGTCATTATTCTCCTCCTGGTCCACCCTCTGACTCTTCCTCATCCCATTCCTTCCCACCCACCTTCTTCTGTCTCTATGAACATGCCCCTACCCCCCTACTCTGCCAGGCCTCAAGTCTCTTGAGGGTTAGGTGCTGCTTCTCTCACTGAGGACAGACCAGGCAGTCCTCTGCTGTATTTGTGTCGGGGGTCTCATATCACCTGATGTATACTGCCTGGTTGGTGGCTCAGTGTCTGAGAGATCAACGCTTCGTCAACTTTAAGTATTGAGTTCCTCTCGAGGGCCTATGACTTTCTTAGCCATATATCTCTAGTTAGATTTACAGTCCAGGAATGGGGTTTCTTCCTACGTAGCTCAAACTTCATGGTGATCCTCTGCCTCAGCTTCCTAAGTACTGGGGTTGCAGGCATGAGCCACCACACTTAATAATCATTTAATTTAAAAAACTAAAATATATTATTTATGTGTCTTTTCTGATGATCACATATTACTGGTCAATTCTGTTGTTTCTCATGGTGATACTAATTATTCATAAGTTTAAATATATGCTACCTTTAAACAGTGTCTTAAGCTGGGTTTAAACAGAAGATTAGATAGATTACATGTATGTGCCTTGAGAAGTACTTGGGTTTTTTGGAATGTTTAGTTAATTCTGATTTGTTTTCACTAAAAGGAAATATAGACTGAAATAAATGAATTTTAGATGTCAGAAATGTATAGTAACTATGTATGTGTTACTTGAAATAAGTTTGTGGTGATACTAATCTTGAAAATTATAATTTTTATTTCTTCAGTGTTATCTATAAACTTCTGGCGTCGAAGAGTGAAGGAATCCGAGTGCAGGCACTCAAGGCACTGGGTTACTTTTTAAAGCATCTGGCTCCAAAGTGAGTATGTATGAGATCTAAAATCACCTGTTGGCTATTTTTTATTTAAAGCTTTGGAACCATGTTTTGGTTCTGTCATTCCTTTAGTTACTTTTTTTGTTGTTGTGGTGGTGCTAATACTGAGATTCAGTTCACAATTCACCTTATGAGTTTAATGCCATTATTGCATATTTTAAAGATAAAGCTGGACAAGATAATTTAAATTCTGATATGGAAATTACTTAAATTATTAATATGTTGGTGTTTATGAGAATTAGCATAAATGCACGGATGGCTTAATTTTGGTGAACTGAATCACCCTGTGTATTATCTGTGTCATTGATCTAGTGACCTAAATGTGACAGCTGTCGTATTTTATCTGTTTCTACTTCATAGTTTATTACAGAACTTTAGATTTTGGAGGTAGAACAAACTGGCCGTTATAAACTTCAGTCTTTCTGATCCCATGTGCCACCTGCATGTAAAGTTTATTATATCACAGACATGTTATTATTTGCATACCTGTGACTGTTTTCATTGTAGAAAGGCAATGGTGAGATGTGACAGAGACCATATGGTCCACAAGATCTTAAGTATTTATTATATAGAGAAAGTTTGCTGACCACAGGATAGAATTAAAGTACATGATATCTAGTTTTAAAGTTCATGCCTGGAATTTTAATGCACATATTTCTAGAGTGTTCGGTTTCTAAATTATGTACATTTCTTTCTTCCCCTCCACCTTGTGATTTCAAGGCATCCATGTGCCTTAGATAACTGTCCCTAGTAGTGCATAGCCCAGTGCTGGCAGATAGCAGCAACTGATAATGCTCTCAAGAATTTAGTTCAAGTTTCCTCTGCTGACACATAGCCCATCTCTTTTGCATCTTGAACTTCAGCTATGCTCACATTGTGGTTAGCTTTGAAAGTTCTGGGTTGAAAAATGTTGTAATAGTAATTGAGTTGGAATTTACAATCACACAGGAAAAAAAAAACCAAACCAAACCAAACCAAACCAACCAACCAACCAACCAACCAACCAACCAACGAAACAAACAAACAAAAACCTCAGTTGTGTTCCCTTTATCTAGTTGTGAATCCCCAAACTCTATATTTTGTGATTCCTTTCATGTTATTTTAGGAGAAAAGCTGAAGTCATGCTTGGGCATGGATTGTTCTCGTTGTTAGCTGAGAGACTTATGCTTCAGACAAATCTAATCACAATGACCATGTATAATGTTCTGTTTGAGGTAAGAATGCAGTTAGAAATTTACTTATTAATTTATTATTAAGGTGTTTATAGTATTAAGATGTATGTTAAGGTGGCTGTATAATGGTCAGTATTTAAGTAAAATGCATCATTTTATTTATTTATTTATTTATTTATTTTTTATTTTCTATATTCTTTGTTTACATTCCAAATGCTTTCCCCTTTCCCAGTTCCCCCCGCCCCAATTTTCAATTATTTACATAAAGGTAATATGGCTACATTTTAGAAGTTTATTAATTATGAATTACTAAGTAATCTTGTTATCCTTATTTTGTGTTTATTCCATTGTGTTGACTTTGAAATTCATTTTATAATGATATTATCATTTTATGATGAAGTAAAAATATCATTATGGTATTAAAGGCATTTATGTGTTTGTACATCTTAGCATTGAAATCATTGGGTTATATTATAGGTTTAATTTTGGGATAGCATCTCATTCTGAAGCTCAGACTGTTTCAGAACCTAGCTGTCCTCAAGACTGGCTGTCATGTCTTGGCAGTCCTCTTGCCTCAGTGTCCATAGAACAGGGATTGCAAGGAGAGGCCAGCTCCAGCTGTGCACATGGAGCTTCAGGACTGTGCTTGGACTACCTTGGGAGTGACCCATCCAGTACTTGTGCTAATGTAGCTTGTTGTTTACTCTTGCAGATTCTTATAGAGCACATCTGTACTCAGGTGATACACAAACAGCACCCAGATCCTGATTCTACAGTCAAAATACAAAACCCTCGTATGTATTCTACATTTAAAATTATCTTTCCTACTGTAAAATACATCTCTATGAAAAACCAAAAGTTAATATTGAAGCAAGTAAATCTTTTATCAAGAAATGTATCATAATAGTCTTATGTAGGTATTGAATGTTATAACAATTGGTGTTGTTACTTGGCTTATATAAAGGTTTTAAATTGTATTCATATGATTTTGGTTTAGATTTTTTTGAAAGTTTTTTTTATTATATTACTTAGTGAAGTTAGGCTGAATTACATAAACAATGGTGGACAGTTTAAATTGCTGCCGGTATAGGAATGCCAAGTTTGGTATGGGACACAGTCTTATTTAACTTTGAATTCTTACATACTGAACATGTTCATTTCTCATCTTATTTTTAAGATCATGTCATCAGAGTAAATAAACAACTTTCAGAATTCCAAGTACTTTTTGTATGGGGAGGAGTTCTAAAATTCAGTCACCATTGTGCTGCTTCTGTGTGTAGTGTGCCACATCATAGCGTTTTTTTTTTTTTTTTTAAAGAACTTTTTTTTTTTCTTTTTTTGAGACAGGGTTCTCTGTGTAGCCCAGGCTGTCATAGAACTAGCGCTGTAGACCAGGCTGCTCCTCAGAGATCTCCCTGCCTCTGCCTCCTGAGTGCTGGAATTAAAGGCATGTACCACTACTGCTCAGCCATCGTATCAGTTTTAAAATCAGGAAACTTCGAAGTTCAGTTTCCTCTACTCTCCAAGACATGAGCTCAGTTTCCTCTGCTCTCCGAGACATATGGTGTCATTCATTGTTCAGAGTGAAAAGGGAAAAAATTAAATGTAAAAATTTTTGGGTATTTTATTAACTTAGAACATGCTGCTCTAACATAGTAGCAGAGACTGGGTAATTGAAAAGAATAGAATTTGCCCTTTTTCAGTGTTTTTTTGCTCAGAAGTCCAAGCTGAAGATTCCTCTCTTTGGTCTACTGAGGGTTGCTCTGACCACTGAGGAAGATTGAACAAGAGTGAGCAAGCTGAAAGCTGCCCTGGAGCCCTAACAATTGCCTTCCACACATTAACTGGAGATGTCTCAAAGCTTGATTACTTTTAATGGCCTCTCCCACCTCTTTACCTTGTCATGTGGGTGCGCCCGCATTGTGGAGGGCACCCACTCAGCCCATCCTGTGTGACCTTCAGTGCCTAAGCACTGGCTCAGGAAGGGCAGGCAGGATAAAGTGGTGTGGAGATGCAGCTCTCCTGGGCATGGAGAAAGAAGAGCATTGACTCTTCTGTCAGAGGGCCCAACTCTGAAGACAATATGTAGTATCTACGTTCCACCATGACATCCTTCAGCATGGTTGAATGCATTTTCATTTTTTTTATAGTTTTAAAATTTTATTTCATAAAGGAAAGGCTGTATATATACAATAATATATATACAATAAATTTTATTTCAGAGCGAGAATTTATCTTTTCTCCTCAAGATTTTGAATATGGTGGGAATTTTTATTTTTGTATTCAACTTTACTCTTTGGCAGAGACTAAATACTTTGTTCATTCATAACTTGAATGTATTGTCTGGACTATATAAAGGGTAACTGGCTGGGCGTAGCTCCGAGGTAGAGCACTTGTTTCACCGCGTCAAGGCCCTTTGTTGGAGAGGAGAGACAATCAGCATGACATTAAGTCATTGTCTTGTTGAACACATATTGGTTCCTTTCTATACATTTAAAAATTCTTTAAAATAAGTTTTAAGTTAGCATGTTTCCCCAAGTTTTACAAAATGTTTTTTTGTAGGCATATTAATGTACCTTCATGATTTTTTTTGTTGTGTTTGGTCTTTACTTATTTATGAACTGTCTTACAGAGATACTAAAAGTAATTGCGACCCTACTCCGAAATTCTCCCCAGTGCCCAGAGAGCCTGGAGGTTCGCCGAGCATTTCTTTCCGACATGATTAAACTTTTTAATAACAGTAGAGAAAACAGGAGGTAAGCTGGAACAGAAAGCATTTATTTACAGTAGTCACGTCTTTTGGGTGATTCTAATTTGTCTTAGAAAAATTCCTCTTATAAGTCTGAGTAAATAACACACAAGAGCTAGAATTTTTATTACCACATTGTAAAAACTGCTTTGGATGTATTATAGATAACTATGGCTTGAGTCCAGCCCCATGTCCCACACTGAGACAGGGTTTCTGTGTAGCCCTACCTGTTCTGGAACTCCTTTTGTTAGAGACTAACTTGCCTTTGTCTTGTGAGTGCTGAGATTAAACACTTGCACTACTGACCCTGGCTTGGTTTGTCCTTCCTCTCTCCCTCTCCTCTTTTTCTTTTTACAGTCTTTAGAATGGTGATTTTATTTTTTGTAATAATTTAGTATTTTTTTAAATTATTTTCAGGAGCTTGCTGCAGTGCTCTGTGTGGCAAGAATGGATGCTTGCTCTCTGCTATTTTAATCCTAAGAATTCAGATGAGCAAAAGATAACAGAAATGGTATATGCCATATTCAGAATTCTGCTTTACCATGCAGTCAAATATGAGTGGGGTGGCTGGCGTGTGTGGGTGGACACCTTATCCATCACACATTCAAAGGTAAGTGGCTTTATGAATGTGAATGATATTTTAAGTAACTGTAATTTTGAATTTTATTCATGTAAAATATTAATATGCTTGAAATAAAGGAAAAAGGCAAGCTATTTTCTGAATATATAGTGAAGTAAAAACCAAAAGGCATTAATAAAAATATTCCTTACTTATATAGATCTGAAACAATTATTTTCAAGTGTAAGTATTATGTGTGTTTAAGTAAAATTGAACATCATGTCTTAATATATAGAAAGTTAGATTTTTTTATTGAATATCTTCTTCATTTACATTGCCAATGGTAAAACCTTTCCTGATTTCCCCCCTCCCCGTAGACCCCCAACCCCTCCTCTCACCCCCTGCCTCCACTTATATGCCCCTCTACCCAACCCATTCCCACCTCCCCCCCTCCATTTCCCTTTGTTGGGGCATCTATTGAGCATTTACCTGACCAAGGACCACTCCTCCCAAGGATGCCCAACAAGACATTCCTCTGCCACATTTGTGGTTGGAACCTTGTGTACCTCTTGGTTGATAGTTTAGTCTCTGGGAGTCCTGGGGTGTCTGGGTGTCTGAAATCATTGTTCTTCATTGATGCTGTAAACTCCTCCAGCTTCTCTATTGGGGTCTCCACTCCCAGTCTACCCAGTCTGCCCACTCCAATGGCTGGCTGCCAGCATGAGAGCGCTTGCACTAACAGCTTGACAGTGCAGCTTGAAAGCTCTAGAACAGAAAGAAGCAAATACACTCAAGAGGAGTGGACGGCAGGAAAGTTAGATTTTCTTATGTATGTCATACTGAGATTTTTTTTTCTGAATTTTTATTGTTGTTAGGAAGTTTTGAACACAAGGTGGCGCACCATGTTCAAGGATGGGAGGTTTTTGTTTTTTGTTTTTGTTTTTTGTTTTCCTCTTCTAAATAATATAAAGTTGAATAGAAAGAAAAGTTCTGGCTCATAATTGCAGTTTTTTCATGTCAAAATCAGGTAAAAAAATGGTTTCAAAGAAAATACTCACCTGTTTTTCTGTTTTTAACACTGTTTGATGTAACCCAGGATGGCCATGAACTTAGTAATTTAGTCAAGAGTGACCTGCAACTTGTAATCTTCCTGCCTCTACCTCCTAAATTTGAGTGGTAGGCTTATATCACTTCTTCCAGCCCGTTCTTTGATATTTTTAGCTTTAAAAATTTATAATGAAATTTTAGAGACACTGAAGGATACAAAGGGCAAGGTTCTAATACTTCACATATATGAAATTAAGTGTCCCTTCTCAAATGTTTGTCTATATTCCTCATATCTCCTGCTCCCATCCCCCACTAACGTAATTCGATGTTACCATTTATGTATCTTCTTCATACTCTTACTGAGGTATATACTTTTATATAGTTTTTTAGTTTTTGTTTGGCTAGTTCCAGTCATTGAGTCTAGTGTTGTCTGTATGCTAGGCATTCTCTCTGTCCTTGGGTCATACTGTCACACCTTTACATCTCTTAATAATAAGTACTATTATTTTCTATATTTAAATTTAGGGTTAACACTGGCATATTAAATGGCTTTTTGCAAATCATTGTTTATACACTGTTGTTTGGATTCATTCATATCTACTCCTGCACTGTGTTCATTTTCTCATTTGTTTTGTCTTCCATGCCTCAACTTGACTCTTTTACCAGTTGATAAGCAAATTATGTGTATTTGAGAATTTGTGTAAATTCTTAGAGCTGTAATGTGTAATACTTTTTAAGATAATGTAATTTTCCCCCTCAAATTAGTACATACATTTATATCTTTATACCTTTACTGGCATTTTTTATTCTTATTCTAAGTTCTTATTGTTTCTTATCACCTTATCACGTTGTCTATTATTTAAAATATTTGATAGGCTAAAGTTTTAATTTATGTGTCATCACAATCAGAATCTTTGTTTTCTGAGAATGTGGTTCTATGTGTCTTTAATCCTAGCACCAAGGCTGCAGAAGGATCTCTGTTAGAGGACCCCATTTCACTCACCAGAACCCATGTCAGGTGGCTTGATTGCTTGTAACTCTCTTGCCAGGAGTATTCAGTATGTCAGGTACCTGACGGCATCTGCATTCACATACACACACCCTAATGTAGACACACAATGCACATAATTAAAATAATAAAAAGGTAAATCTTAAGAAAATCTGTTGGGAAATAAAAATTTGCGCTGATTTCACAAAGTGCCTTTGTTATACATACTAGATTTGTGAGACTGAGCAGTTTAGTCCAAAGCATTGTTCAGCTAACCATGACCCAAGGGCAAATCCTGCCTGATGTATTGCTATAAATAAACATTTTGAAACATAATCACTCCAGTCTCTATATTTATTAACATATGGCTATTTTTGCACTACAAGATAAATTGAGTATTTCCTACAGCATTATATGACTCTTAAAGACACAGCTGTCCAGAGTGTGATCCTGTATAGGAACAGTTTCCCATCCCTATATACCTTATTTTGGTTTGTACTATAAAAACTAACTACTTTTCCTTTATTATAGTGGGCTGCTGTAATCTGGGTTGATTTTCACTTTTTAGAGAGAGATAAGGAGAAAGATTAATCTGTATTTGAGCCTCATATGCATTTGAATTAGATTTCAGAGCTGTATGGCAGCCTTGCAGGTTAGGAAAGTGCCAAGCAAGAAGCAGGTATCTTTTCATGTTTTTAAGTATATATGGGTTTGCTGAAGGAAGGATGGTGGGGTTTGTACCTTCAAGAGATGTTAAGGGTCACCAGAAGACTGTGGGAGTATATGAGATATTTTCAGAGAATTTGTCAAAGTTTCCCATCTAGCTAAATAACTAAGTGGGGTTGGATTTTCTTTGTAGATTTCGACCCAAACAATAAAATAGCACAGATCCCATGTAAGATTATGTATCAATCTAAAATCAACATGTTGTTTCCTTCCATAGGTTGTTCATTCATTCTTTTAATAATAAGTTAGTTTTTTTGAAATTATTTTTTCATATATGTCTACCTTGTTTTTCACTAATGCCATGGATAAATCTATTTTTTAATATATTTCTATTACTTGACAGAAACTACACTCTGGCTGTAGGTTATAGTTTTTTCCAATAAGCCCTGGTGTGTTAAATCTTTATTTACCCAAGTCCTTTCCATTGTTTAGGATGGGTCACTCAGTCCGTATGCGTTCACAGCATGTGATGTATGTTAGTGTCTCTTGTCAGTTTTCTGCATCGCATACTGCTGCTCGAGAGAGCTGTACTATCTGTACCTCCATGATTGCCTGCTCAGCTTTCTGCTTTTCTCTTGGTCTCTGTCTTCCGTTTTCAACCTGTATTACCTACCACCTTACATCTTTTTCGTTCTCTCCATTACTCTGTGCAGTCCGTACCTCTGGCCTGCTGATGTCAGCCCGTTTCTCTGTGCTCTGTCCGCTCCTCCTTTAGTGGAGCTGCACCTCCTCAGTCTCCACTCCTCCCTGAGCTCTTTGTTGTTTGGTGGATTTTTGTCTCCTCAGCATTTCCAGTCACTCTCTGCCCTGTCTGTAGTTCTCTACTCTTTTCCTTCCAATATTGAAAATTTCTCCTCTTTCTCTTACTCCCTATATGTATTCACTTTTTTGTTCTTTCTTGCTTCCTCTACTTCAATACTTTCCTAGAAATTATAAATGTTGAAAGAAGATTCCAAACATATTATCCTGGAAAGTATTGTTTTCTAGTGGAATATAGCATAATATGTAAAAAGGGCTGTATATAAGATCCAGGCTGTAAATACCACATAAGAAATATACACAGGAAAGGAGCAGTAGCTTCTATTTTAGGTCATGGAGGAGTCTGTGGAAAAGGTGACAATGAGCACAGTCTTAAGAAGCAAATCCATGGAGATAGAAATTGGGTGATTTTCTGGTCGAGGAAGCAGACAAAGTAAGCAAAGACAGAGATAGTGTCATTTAGGAAAAAAGTGGTCAGTAGGTTTGCATGGAGACATGTGACTTGCATGAAGGAGAATGCTATGTATAATATAGCAGTGTGAGCCAACGTTAACTATGTATGTCCCTGGGATACCTCTTCTCTTTCTTGGTTAATAAAAGAGAATTCTCTTGCATTTTATCAGCAGCCATTAACATTTCTTCACATCATCCATTAGACCTGTGTGCTTTGTGCTGAGGTTTTAGCTGTGAGTGACACATTAAGCATTTGTTGTAGGAAGGGAAAGGAAGAAGTTTGTCATTACTGTATAAAGCTTGTTGACTTATTCTGTGTATGATTAATCAATTCTGTCTTACCAGGAAGCCATGAGTACTGTTGTTGGCTGCTTATGAAAGCACCGGTGCCATGCCTGCTCACAGTACGATGTTGGATCACTTCTGCAGAGGAATTTAGGATGCACATCTTATTATAATTCTTTGCCCAACCTGAAAATCCTGTTTTGTTTTGTTTTGTTTTGCTTTGTGGAACAGGGTTCCTCTGTGTTATCTCTGGCTGTCCTGGAACTCACTCTGCAGACCAGGCTGGCTTCACAGAGATCTACCTGCCTCTGCCTCTTGAGTGCTGGGTTTAAAGGTGTGTGTCAACACCACTTGGCTTCAAAATCTTATTCTTGTGGTGGAGGAATTCTAGAAGAGTTTATTAAATCTGGGGATCAAATGCAGGGCCGTGTGGGTACTATGCAAGTTCCCTTCTACTAAGCCATACCACAGGCTGTAAATCTGGTCTTTAAAAGTAGCTTATTGCTCTGCATGGTGGTATGTGCCTGTAATCCCAGCTATATACAAACACAGCAGAGGATGATCCTTTGTTCAAGACTAGCCTGGGCACTGTAGAGGCCCAGTTCCAAAACATAGAAACATACATACATGCATACACATATACACCCACATGTATGTACACACATGCATATATATACACACATGTACACACACACATATATGCACACCTACATACACATACATAAAGTAAGCTTTTATGCACAAAGAAGTTTGAATACTCCTCTGTGTATGCAGGAAATTATTTTGTTACTTTCATAAAATTCTTACCTGCTTACCTTTGCATTAAGCTGATAATTTAGTGTAAGATGTTTGAGTCCTTAGAAAAAAGTATGTGGAGATGTGGAGAATCTAAAGAAATTGAATGTGTGTCTCAGTTTCTGGTTTCTTAATAGAGTTTTAATTATAGAAGTCTTTATTGTTTTGTGAGTTTAAATAAGGTGCAGAGAAGGGAGGAAATACAGTATTTGCAAGCAGTATTTTTTTTTTAAGACATGGATTATATAGAATAAATACAGAGTGGTCAGAGAGAAGAGGCAGGCATTGTTTAGTTTATATTTTCCTTTACTTCAGGGCCTTTTGATTTAAAACAGATCTTAAAACTGCTTTGTAAAGAAAATAATTGCTTTAAGGAGAGGCCTTGTGCTTACTTTCCGATAAAAGCCAGTCTTCTGCCTCCTTTTTAAAGGAAATGCTGACTTAAGTGGTTGTGGAGTGTTTTTTGTTTTTGTATGTTTAAATTGGAGTAAAACTAGATTTGCTACAGTTTTGCCATGTTGCTATATTTAAAGTACTAAATGAAATTGTGAGAGGCAAAGGAAAGCTTTTTTCAAATTGACTCTTGTAACTTCAACTTTCTTTTTTATTAATCATTCCATTTGTTTACATCTCAAATGATATCCCACTTCCAGGTTATACCATTCACAACTCCCCTCCCACATCTGCCCTCTCCCCCCTTCCCTTTGTCTCTCTGAGGGTGCTCCCCCACCTTTCCTGCCCCACAGCTCCAGTTTCCCCCTATGCTGGGGCATCAAACCTGTAATTTCAACTTTTAATTTTAGTTTTCCACACATATATTTTCATTTTCTTTGTGAGAATTTTCTTCATTGATTACAAATTACAAGGTATTTCTTCCCCATAAAATATATACAGACAACTTATTTAAATATTTTTACAGTCATTCTTTTTTTACTTTGAAATGTTAATGGTTATTTGTAAAAGGGACAGCTTGTATTCCATAGCTCTTCATATGAATCTCACATAGAGTTGGGGTTAGGTGTGAGTTACTTAGCTAAGGAGATGAATGATTTCTAACATGCTCAGAATTCCATTGCGGCTCCTATAGCCAGTTTTCTCTCTGTAAAAGTGTCTATTTAAAAGCATCTTAAATACTTTTTGCATGTGGTATTATAATTGTATCATTAAAGCTTACCTTTCACTTTCTGCAGTGATTTTTGGGTCTCAGTATCACAACTTTATATTATAATTCTTGATGAAGAACCCATGTGTAAAGAACTAAGTTGCAGAATTGGATGGCTTTTGCTTTTGCAGTTACATCAGGATATATGCAGCAGCTATAAAAAGCCAAAGAAACTCAATTGCAATTTTATTGTTCAGTTTGATAGATTTCCTGCCACCTTTGTAGCAGAGAAGCTGTTTGTCATTGTGTGCTGTTCCACCAACAGCGGAACTAGGTTTTATAAGCAGTAATAGGCTTCTAGCAACTGTACTGGGCTGCTTACTGGGGCTAAGGGTTTCAGACGTGTGTCCAGCAACCTGTGTAATTTCATTGTAGTCTATGTTTCCATCTTTTAAACATTTTCTCCTTTTTAGAAAAGTGTGAAATCTAAAGCAATTAAATAATAATGTTTGCATTTGGTATACTGAAATGCTTTTACTCTTTATCATTTAAATTAAATTATTCTGTATTATTAATTGTGAAAATGACCCAAAACCTCTTTTTAAAATACAGAAACTGAGCTTCAGTCTTTAGACTGTATGTTCTGTGTTGCCAAAAGACACAAAATAATGAACAAGTAAAAATTAATTATGCTTGAATCAAAAATATAATGTGTATTAGATTGTGGTCAACTGAATGAATTTGAGTAAAATAAAGAGCTTCGATTATTACAGTATGTTACCTACTCTTAACAATCTGAGAAGCTATTTAATTTTTCTTTTCAGTCATGTTATAGACAAAACTGTAGAATAATAAGAGTAAATGCCATCCATTAGGAAATTTCCAGAGCCAGTGAGATGATTTAGTGGATAAAGTTATATATTGCCTAACCAGATAGCCTGAGTTTGATCCATAGGCTCCTAGGTAGAAGGAGAGACATGACCTCCACATGTATTTATATAGAAATAAAACGCAATCTGAAACATAAATGTCAGATGTTACCATTTTTATGTTTCACAGATTATTTACATTTTATGCTTGATTGGTGAAGTAGTCTCATCATTAAAATGTTAAATAAAAATACCTTTCTTATTTCTTTTAAAACTTAAAAATCACAAGAAAATTAGAATTACTGCAAATGTATCTACATAAAACCCCCAAGCCACTCAGTGTCCAGCTGTTCTCACATGACTCAGTGTAGTATTTTGGTCAGACCTTCAGGCCCACCTGTCCTCCTGTGTAATGCTAGCAGTGATGCCCTCACTGTGTCTGTGCACGTCCTTTATATTTATCTGTTCATGGGACACATTTCTGCAGAATGTCCAGAACAAACTTTTATATTTTAGAATGTTTTGCCATGTACTTTAGAATATTTTATTAGTTACACTAAAGTGCTCACTAAAATTTTTAGTAATTTATATTCCAGATTTTCATGTAAGCACATGATTAGATTTTTCAAGAAAATACAATTGCTCACAGGAGATCAGGCATATTCAGGGTGATCTGGCCATTCTTGTGCCTTCTCTTGCCTCTTTCCTTTTGTTGGTTTGCCTTATACAACTTCGATGTGATAGTTTTGTCTCTTCTTTATTTTGTTTTGTTATGTTTTGTTGTTCTTTGTTAGAAGCCTGTTCTTTTCTGATGAGAGACTGGTCTGGATGGGAAGGGAGGAACTGAGAAGAGTTCAGGGAAGGGAAACTGTAACCAGGATATACGAAAAACGAATATTACTTGTATAAAAGGGAAAATAAAATTAGTGATGATTGTTTTTGATTATAGTAGTAAAGATTACTAGCTTTTCTGGGCTGTTGATTTGCAGTCTGGGGTAAAGCAGGTTTGTGAGCATTGGGCAAGCTCACACTTTCAGAGCTGCAGCCCTAGCTTTTATTTTATTGTTTTGTTACAGAGTTTTTCTAGATAGCTTAGGCAGCCTTTTTTTCCCTTTCTTTTTTTCATTGAAAATATTTTTTTTATATGATATATTTTGATCACATTTTCTCCTCCCTCATTTCCTCCCAGATTCTCCCCACTTCCCCACATGTCTAACTCCATATCTTCTTTTTCTCTCTTTAGAAAATAAACAGGCAAATAAAAATCAAACTAGACTAAATAAACAAAACAAAACAACAAAGAAAAAGCACAAGAAACATTCACAGGCACACACATGTGTACATATACATGTTTACACGCACACACACACACACACACACACACACCATAAAATCACATAAAATCGAAACTAATGGTATGTAAACAAAAGACCTGTAAGGTAAAATAATCGCCAAACAAAGTTTTATGAGATAAAACAAATTAAAAAATGGTCATCTGCTCCTGGGCATGGCCAGCATAGATTGCACACTCATTAAGTCTTTGCAAGTGGTTGTCAATTGGTGAAAGCTTCTGGGTTGGGGATGGGGCTTGTGTCCACTTGCCTTCTCAGCACTGGAAACCTGCCTGACACAGAGCTCTGCATGCTTTGTGCTTGCTGCCAATGTCTTTGTGTGTCAGTGCTGCTGTGTTTAGATGGCCTTGTTTCCTTACCATCATTCTTCACTCCTGGCTTTTAAAATCTTAGACTTCCTCTTTCCTCATCCCCTAAGTCCTGAGAAAAAGAGTTTGATGAAGACAGCCCATTTATGACTGAATGTTCCAATGTCTCTCATTTTCAGCACAGTGTCCAGTTGTGGGACTTATTACCATACAACAATATTAATTACCATCTACTGTAGAGGGAAGTTTCTCTGATGATGGCTGAATGAGGCCTGATTTATGGATATAGCAGGTTAGGAATCAATATACTGCTACATTCCTTTAGCAGAACAATAGTGTTTGGTTTTTCTCATCTTTGTGGCCTTTCTAAGGCTCAGATTCTTGGCCTCCTGAGCAGTGTCAGGCATAGATTCAGTCTTATGGAATGGGCCTTAAATACAATCAGATAGTGGTTAGTTATTCCTACAGCTTTTGTGCCATTATTGCACCAGCTCTTTAGTATTTTGAGCTAATTCACCAAGAATAATTAGGTGAAAATTATGAAAGAAGTTGGTTATATTTACTACATTTGAATAAAAAAGTAGCATACTAAGAATTTATTCTTTTGTGCATGTGAAGAACAGTGCTTTGGAATGACACATGAAAAATTAATAGTTGACTAAGCTCATGACTTTTGTAGGATTTTTGCATTTGAATTTGAGAGTGGTAGAAAGACATTTTTATACTATATTCTTTTTATATGCAAATCAAAACAATCCTGAGATTTCACCTTACACCAGTCAGAATGGCTAAGATTAAAAATTCAGGAGACAGCAGATGTTGGTGAGGATGTGGAGAAAGAGGAACACTCCTCCACTGCTGGTGGGGTTGAAAATTGGTACAACCACTCTGGAAATCAGTCTGGCGGTTCCTTAGAAAACTGGGCACCTCACTTCCAGAAGATCCTGCTATACCCCTCCTGGGCATATACCCAGAAGATTCCCCAGCATGTAATAAGGATACATGTTCCACTATGTTCATAGCAGCCCTATTTATAATAGCCAGAAGCTGGAAAGAACCCAGGTATCCCTCAACAAAAGAGTGGATGCAAAAAATATGGTATATATATACACAATGGAGTACTATTGAGCCATTAGAAACAATGAATTCATGAAATTCTTAGGCAAATGGATGGAGCTGGAGAACATCATACTAAGTGAGGTAACCCAGACTCAAATGATGAATCATGGTATGTACTCACTAATAAGTGGATATTAACCTAGAAAACTGGAATACCAAAAACATAATCCACACATTAAATGAGGTACAAGAAGAACGGAGGAGTGGCCCCTTGTTCTGGAAAGACTCAGTGAAGCAGTATAGGGCAAAACCAGAACAGGGAAGTGGGAAGAGTTGGGTGGGAAAACAGGGGGAGGGAAGGGGGCTGATGGGACTTTCGGGGACTGGGGGTCCAGAAAAGGGGAAATCATTTGAAATGTAAATAAAAAATTTATCGAATAAAAAAAATAATTTAGTATTTTGACCTAATTCACCAAGAGTAATTAGGTGAAAATTATGAAAAAAGTTGGTTATATTTACTACATTTGAATAAAAAAGCAGCATACTAAGAATTAATTCTTTTGTGCATGTGAAGAACAGTACTTTGGAATGACACATGAAAAATTAATAGTTGGCTAATTTCATGACTTTTGTAGGATTTTTGCATTTGAAGTTGAGAGTGGTAGAAAGACATTTTTATACTATATTCTTTTTATATTTGAGTCATGTGAATTTATCTATTCCAGAATCACCTTTGGTTCATTGTATGAATGAATGAATGTACAGTGCTTATGGAGTGTATCACTTGGTTTTCTTAGGGGACAGTTTTCCTTTGTTGTTAGGCCTATAATGTTATTTTCATAATACATTTGCTTTAGTAGTTTCCCTGAGATAGCATATACCTCATGTTTGTTGTCTTAACAGGAAAACTCTACTATTAGAGAAGGTAGAGAAGTTAGAGAAGTTTTGAATATAGATTTGAATAAATGCTTTGTATAAGATTAGTCAGTAAGTATTTACAATTAGATTTTACTGTCATATCTGCTGCCATGTGTGATTGTTGAATGCTATTCTATCATTTTCTAGAAAATCTTGTCTGTGGTAGTAATCTTTTGCCTGATGCACATTGATAATGATATCTCAATGCAGTTGCATTGAAAATGTGTCTTATTTATCTGTTATGGAAAACATTGTTAGCATATAAATTAGAAACTATGATGTCATTCAGCAAGCCTTGTATGACATAACACAGTGAAAAGAACATTTATTTAAAACAAAGCCAGTTGCTAAAAATGTCTGCTTATTTTTAAAAGTGTAAATTTTATGAGTTAAACATTCTTAATATACGACAGAGTAAGATAACATTAACACCTTGATTAATTTCTCTGTATCTCCTAGTTAGTAAATATGAGTGCCAAATAAGTTCTCAGTAATGGCAAAAAAATGTTGCTGGTAATAGCACATAAGTATTTGTAACAGGGAGTTTATAGAAGTGCTTTCGGAACATTACAAACAGCTATAGATTAGCAATCAAATGATTGTGAAGATTAATGAGTAGTCTTTTAGCTGGGTAATTTAGAACAATATGTGGTCATTAATTGTGAATTATCAGTTTTAAGTCACAAATACCTTTAGAAAAACAGCATAAAAAGATAACAACAGTGATAATTGTTTAATTACCACTTAACTTTTGGACTATTGGAATAAATTAAGGGGAAATTAGTAAAGCAACCAAACTTAGATTTTTACAAGCATTTCAAATTCTGAAAGTATATGCTTTCTAACCTGTAGTGGTGTTTTTTTTTCTTAATAACTCTTTCCAGTTTAACATGACAATAAGATGAATATTGTACATGTACAAGTATGTATATTTGAACATACTTGGGGAGTTTCCAAATTATTTGATCTGATGTTCTTTTTCATATAGGCTCCAGCTTTTGTATTGCATAGAAAAAGAGTGAACCAGCAGAGAGAGAGAGAGACAGAGAGAGAGAGAGAGACAGAGAGAAAGAGAGAGAGAGACAGAGAGAGACAGAGAGACAGACAGACAGACACACAGACACACACACAGAGAATGAGAGAGAGAGAGAGAGAGAGAGAGAGAGAGAGAGAGAGAGAAAGAGAGAGAGAGAAGACCATTTATAATGAATTTAAACTTTCAAATGGTTAACTTTTGGGGGAAGTGTGAAAATAATTTGTATCCATTAGCCAAGTATAAATAAGCTTTTGCAGTTTATAGTTACGTTTAGAGCTTCTATATTATCAAGAATTACTAATTTATTTAAATTTATTTAAAAACCTTCTTCTGAAGACAAATGATAGAGAAATGGGTTTTTATGGTATTAAACCTGAAACTATTGAAAGAATTTTAACTTTATGTTCTGAGAATGGTGCTCTTGTACTTGGGAGAGGAAGGGCTGATATTGGTTTGTAATGTAAGTAAATATATTAATAATAAAAATCTATTTTTTTTGTAAAAATCTATTTCTTAACTGATTATATGTATTTCTTATAGGTTACTTTTGAAATACACAAAGAAAACCTTGCCAATATATTTAGGGAAGAGCAGGGAAAAGGTGATGAAGAAATAGGGCCGTGTTCTTCAAGTCTGGTTCCAGAAGGCACTGGTGTTACCAGGGGTGTCGATGTTTCCATGGGGCCCCAGCACTCAGGTCGGAAGGATTCTCCCATCTCTCCTCATTTCATTAGAAATAGTGATGAGAACTCAAGTATTGGGAAGGCAAGTTCAATTGATTCTGCATCCAACATTGAACTGTCGACTCCTGATATATCTAGTGATGAAAAGAAAATAGAACAAGAAAATCAAGAGTTACTGGATGAAGCCACCATGGAAGAAACAGCTACACATGGTACAAAAGATTCATGTGACTTAGAATCATTTTCTGATGCAGCAGAAGCAGAGACTCTTACCTCTAATTCCTTGGAACCAGGCAAAGATACAGTTACCATCAGTGAAGTAAGTGCTTCCATAAGTTCTCCCTCAGAACAAGATGCTGCAGAAATGCCAGAATTACTGGAAAAAACTGGAGCAGAGGAAGAAGATGATGACGATTATGTGGAATTGAAGGTAGAAGGCAGCCCTACTGAGGAAACTAGTCTACCCACAGAGCTGCAGGGTGAGAGTTTGGCTGTAGCTGCCTCGGAAGGCAGAGAAGAGCCAGATGTGTGTGGTAATGGCGGTGAAGTTCAAGAGGAAGCACCTATTACTAAACTTCATAATGAGCCTGAAACTGCAGTTTCCAAAGATTCTAGGTTTCCCACTGTGGCCACAGCTGGATCTTTAGCTACCTCATCAGAAGTTCCTGTTCCCCAAACAACTGTACAGTCAGACAGTCATAAGATGCTGAACGAAGGAGTGAAAGCAGCTAACCTTGCTGGAGAAACTGAGTCAGTTAGTGATTGTGCTGATAATGCCTCTGAGGCTCCTGCCACTTCTGAGCAAAAGATTGCCAAGCTGGATGTTTCTAGTGTTGCTTCAGATACTGAGAAGTTTGAATTGAAGGCCAGCACGAGCACAGAAGCACCGCAGCCTCAACGACATGGGCTTGAGGTAATTGTAGATATTGTCTTTTAAAAATATATGTATGCATATTTTGCCAGTATGTTTGCCTATGTGTATCGTGTCTGTATCGTCTCTTTGGCATGAGCTTGCACTGAGTTAGGAACTGCGGATACTTGTGGATACTTGTAGTTGGTTAGTTTAGTAGTCATAGTTATATAAATGTATATGTAAATACTATATTAGAAATGGTTTTATAATATTCAATAGTCTGGATTGATGACAATTCATTCATTCATTCATTTTTGTGATGCTGATAATTGAACACAGGGTTTTATGCATCCTATGTAAATGCTCTACCAGTGATTATACTCTCATCCCCAGTGTAAGTTTATTAAATGGAAGCTTTTATTATTTTAATATACATCACCAAACATTACCACTTTTAACTTGAAAATTGGCATAAGTTTAGTTAATAAAGCAGCAATATGAAATATTTGCTTTTTGTTCTTCAACTAAATCAGTTTTAGCACATTCCTTTACTGGTTAAACCTGGGGCTATGTAATTACCAAGGCATGATTCTGGCTTGTATTGTAAGATCTGTTTGTACTATGAGAAGAGTTTGTGTGATGGAGAGGCACAGCTCTCTCTTTTATCAGCATCTCACAGTGACATGTGGTACAAGTGGCTGGATGCATATTACTGCTTTCCCCCTTTTTTCTTAACCTCTGTTGCTCATTTCCTCCCTTTCTTTCGGTTGTCGTTTTGTCTGCTCTTTATTATGTTGACTTCTGTTAATTTTTATTTTAACTAATGAAGACTAATCTAGTTACTGTCTGGATCATAAAAACTGTTATCTGCTAGTATTCAGAATTAAAAACTACTTGATTCCTTGGTGAAATGCTACACAGTGGTATTGTCTATAATAACATGACCCTATGCTAATTACTGTTGATTTATGGTATTAGCATTATACCATGATAACTTTACTTTAAATGTATGGTTAAGATTACTCATGATAAGTTTCTTTTAATTTTACTTTGTAGTGTATTAGAATTTAAATATTTGTTAGATGCATTTCAGGGAAGCTACTGAATTCTTTGCTAATACCTTCTTTTGAAGTTAAATTTACTTAATTATTTCCTTTTTTTGATTTTTTTTATTATTTATTTATTTATTTATTTACTTATTTTTTCGAGACAGGGTTTCTCTGTGTAGTCCTGGCTGTCCTGGAACTCACTCTGTAGACCAGGCTGGCCTTGAACTCAGAAATTCTCCTGCCTCTGCCTCCCAGAGTGCTGGGATTACAGGTGTGCGCCACCACCGCCCGGCTACTTCATTATTTCGTAACCTTTTCTCTATTAGATATCAAGGCACCAGGAACAGCCAGGACAAGGAACAGCACCAGATGCAGTAGACCAACAAAGGAGGGAGTCCAGATCGGCCATGTTTCGCATTCCTGAGTTCAAGTGGTCTCAGATGCACCAGCGTCTGCTCACTGACCTCTTATTCTCCATAGAAACAGATGTGCAGATGTGGAGAAGGTTTGTTCACATACTCATTATAGAAGACATGTATGAAGCCTCATCTCTCCTTTTAAAGAAATTTATGTAAACATTTTGCATTACCCCAAACATTTGATTGAAAAAGGAGAATATAAATTATTCTGTTAGTATTTTATCACATTACCATTTATTCTCCATTCTATGCGTGGAATTTTCTGGACTACAAACCCAGGAAAATCCAAGATTTCCCATACTAAAAATTGCTCAAGGTTTGTTATAGTATTTACAGACTAGAATTAACTAGAAGGTAGGTATTCTAATGGGGCTTATTATTGTAAATGCCAAAATGTAGTTGAAATTTATATATAGCATTGTTCAGATATTTAATACAAATAATCTATATGTGTTTTATCATTTTACATAGTGTGATTTATAATTTTAAAATAATTAAATTTGTTGATTTTTGTTTGTAAGTTATTCTTACCACATTTAAGAGAATTTTATACCACTATACAAGAAATTATTAGTAAAAATTTATTTTAAAAGCACATGTAGTGCTATTTGCCTCCTAATTTTTGCTGTGATTTCTTAATGAGCATAGTTCCATTCAACTCTTTAATCCAAATGTATAATGAATAGTGTTGGCCTAAGCAGAGACTCTGTGCTTTGTGCATAGACAGTGACTTCTGACAGTGTGGTTTACTTGTTCTGAGAGAGTGTGCACCTCAGTATCTGCTGCATTTCCTGCCTCTCCTTAAGCAGGTATATGGTATACTGATTTCCTTTCCTTAGCTTCATCAGTAAACGTAATTTATCTTTGGACAGCCATTCAACAAAGACAGTTATGGACTTCGTGAATAGCAGTGATAATGTCATCTTTGTACACAACACAATTCATCTCATCTCGCAAGTGATGGACAATATGGTCATGGCTTGTGGGGGTATACTGCCATTGCTTTCAGCTGCTACATCGGCCACAGTAAGGACTTCACTATACAGTTGGTGTGCAATCATGAATGCTGTGCATCCTTAGTGATTACAGCTGTGTGCAGTGGTTTCTATACATAATAACTGCTGTAATAAATCAAATCTTTTATATTTACATGAAAAGAGTTTAGGATGTGTTGAAGGAAGGGAAAACTTACAGAGAATGGTACTTCATTAGACATGAGTTCACTTGTGAAGAATGTGATGAGAGTGTTTTCATTGCCTTGTTGGTTCTTTTTTAGATGAAAATAGAAATCAGTCTATTGTTGTAGATTTCCAGAAAGCCTAAACTTGAAAAATGTAGAAATTTGAGGAATGCATCTGGTAAATGTAAATGCAGGTGTAACTACTAAATCTTATATTTTACAGCATGAGCTGGAGAATATTGAGCCTACTCAAGGCCTTTCAATAGAAGCCTCAGTGACATTTCTTCAGAGGCTAATTAGCCTTGTGGATGTACTTATATTTGCAAGTTCCCTTGGTTTCACTGAAATTGAAGCTGAAAAAAACATGTCATCTGGAGGAATTCTGCGACAGTGTCTCCGATTGGGTAAACTGTTAAAAGCCATTAAGAATTCCATTTAACATTTTTAGTTATCCACCCATTACAGTAAAATGTTTCTTATTTTGGGGAGGTGTATACTTACGGTGTTGTCATGTGTCTGTATTTTTGTGCACACAGTAGTGGCTAACACGTTTGGTCATGAGGCGGTCATACTGCTGAGGTGATTCTGACTAACATTTACCCTTCTCTGTTAACTTCTGTTTGACCTAAAATAGAGATTTTCACATATTATAAATCATTAGAAGATCTTAGCATGTCCATTCATCTTGGCTGAGGCCTGGTTGTCTCCCGAGTACTGTGAAACGCAGATTCTTTTCTCTTCCAAACATACTTCAGGAGGAGGGTTCTCAGTGGGCATCACTCAAATACACATTAATTCCAGTAAACTGGCATAGTTTATTAAAGTATTTAACAAAATCATGAAATCTCAGTTCTTTTGGGAACAGTTCTAATTTAAGTAAAAGCAAACACACATAGAATGACTGTTCAGCAATTCAGTGTTAGGGCTTCGTTAGATGAAGGAGACCCTTGTTCTTTGCTTGAGGCTTCCTGTCTAGCTATAACTATTGGGATTCGGTTATTTGACTTGCTATGGAGAGAAGATAGTGGGGAAAGAGTGTCCAGGTAATGGAACAAACCCTTAGGAACCTTGGCTTTATAAAGACAGTAATCTGTAAAAATAACAGCAGCAGCAGACAATTAATGAAACATTTCCTTACATTTATCAAGAATAAGTACTACAAACTAGTAAAAATCCATAATTGGATTTTTATACCATCATAATTTTCACTGAAAATGCCATTGACCATAGCTTTTAGATAATTTATAATGTTCTAAAGGAATTGTTGTACCAGTTTGTAGAAATTATTTAAAATGTTCATATCCTGCCTTACAAAATAGAAGCTATCATTTTTAACTTCTGTCATTAGTGCTGATATTTATATTACAGTTACAACTGTTTTGTTATGTTGTCCAGGAGGAGATTGTAGATCAATAAATTAGGAAATTGATCTCAAATCTAAAACGATAATTAATGCAGTTGAAATCGAAATATAGATTTATCTGTGAAGGACTGCTACATCTTTAAACTTACTAGGACTTCTAAACTGAACTGGCTGTGTACTGCAGTGGTAGAGTAGTTGCCTAGCACTGTGAGGCTCTAAGTTTGGTCAATTTAAGCACAGCAAGACAAGCACACCATTTCTGAAGCAATTTCTGTTCAGCAGAACTCCCTAGACCATTCTTGAGGGGGCTGGAGGACATTTTTTGAAACAGGATTCAATGAAGATGAAGGTTTTGAACTTGGTGTGTAGTTGAAGATGGTATTTGAACTTGTGATCCTCCTGCCTCCTTCCAAGTGCTGGGATTGCAGTCATATCTACTAAACATTGTCTACTGCTTAGGGTAGGGATAGAATCCAAAGTCTCAGCAGTGCTAGTTGAGCTGCTTTCCTAGATCTTAGCCATTACAGAGAAAATTAGTCAATAAACACAAGGTGATAGTCTAGGGACATTTTAGGAATTTACTCAAGGTAATCTATTTTTAATGAAGTGTAAGAGGAATTATATAGTGAAGGTGATTCATATCTGTGCTGTGACCTTAAGTATAATTTTCTTTTCTTTCCCAATCTTTTTCTTAAAATATGTTATAGTGTGTGCAGTGGCTGTAAGGAATTGTTTAGAGTGTCAGCAGCATTCACAGTTGAAAGCCAGAGGAGATACAGCAAAGAGCTTAAAAACAATGCATAGTCTGATTCCTATGGGGAAATCTGCAGCAAAGGTAAGTTACAGAATAATTAGTTCACAAAAGCATGTTTATATTCCACAATTAAGATCCTAAATAGATTGCTCATTTTAACATAAAGCTAAATAAATCTGACATGGGTTCTAAAAATAGACACTTTCCTCTGTCAGTATAACATGCAAATGTTGTTTAAATACATGGTAAATATTTGTGCATACTTGGGGTTGGGGATTTAGCTCAGGGGTGGAGCACTTGCCTAACAAGCGCAAGGCTCTGGGTTCCGTCCTCAGCTCTGGAAAAAAAAATTTGTGCATACTTAATCCTGTCTGCTTTTCCCTGGCTTTGTGATACTTTCTCATTCATAGATGCCAGTTTTCCCACGTGAATCTCTGCCATCCATACCCAGCTCCCACAAGGAAATAAAATTTATATGAAAAAACTGGGAGAAAGCATGCTATACCATGCTTTTTTGATGGTTTACTGTGTTCAGTTATTTTTTAAAAATTGTTTAATGTGTGAGTGTGTATTATTATTATTTATTTTTATCTCAAACAGAGCCCAGTGGACATTGTGACTGGTGGTTTATCTCCAGTAAGAGATCTTGACAGGCTCCTGCAAGACATGGACATTAATCGGCTTCGAGCAGTTGTTTTCAGAGACATTGTAAGTTAAAAACTTTCTTTCAAGTATTCTCTTAGCTGATGCATGCTTCCTGTTGAGCCCAAAGTACTTGAGGTAAAAAGAAGTTATGTGAAATGAAGTTGATGGGTTCAACAGGCAGGCCTAGAAACCAGGTTTCTTGGAACTGATCTTAGATTTTTAGAATGGTGGGAGGGGCTGAGTAAACAGAGCTAGTCTGTCGGAGTGAAAGAGCACTGTTCTGGGACACTGGACGCTGCCTGCTCTTTTATGCCTCAGTAAATCCAAAACCTTCCATTGTACTCAAGTGACCTGGTCAAATGTTGTTGCTAGTAAAGGACAGTCAGAATTCAAACCCTCTCTCTAGTCTTGCCTCCAGAATCTTTGCACTTGATGTAATTATGTACTATCATCTAAAACTGTATTATTTAACGGAATATTTGTTGCTTCTTTCTCCATCAAGGATTTGTTAAAATATATTAAAAGGTAGGTGATGAAATGCTTAGTACATTGTAGTTTTTTAAACTTTTATTTGTGTTTTATATTTGAGGTAGGGTTTTACCTAGCTTAGGCTGCCTTTCAACTCTCAGTTGCTCCTGCCTCTTCAGAGTTGTGACTATAGTCACATGTCTTGATGTCTTGTTAACTTTTTAAAGATGAAAATAATTTTGTTTTTAGCAGATTTTGATGTTAACCGTTTTTAAAGTCTTATAAAATATAAATCTTAAAATAGAGTAATTTGCAATCTACTTTTCTAGTGCAATATTATCTTTAGAAAGTACTTGTTGACCGCTGACTGTATAGTTTGTATTGGGTACTTTAAATATGTACTTCATAGGATGTTTTATGAGCATCACTTTTCTTTGTCTTTCCTCTTTCTCTGGTATTTTAGTGCCCTCTTGTGTTCTTGACTAGGTTTTAGTACAAGTTTATGATTTGGAGTGTTGTCACCACACAGTGATTTCTGAATACTGTCTGAACAGCACAGTGTCAGATGCAGTGTCTGTCTTATCTCATTTATAGTCCTTTGAGGAAGATGGCAACATTAGATTTTTTTTTCTGTGCTAGAAGGCACATAGTAGAAAGAGGTAGAGGAAGGGAGCTAAGGATTTTGGTAATTTGATGGGATGAATAAAGATTTAGTAAGGCCTAAGTAATCAAGAAACTAAAAAAACCACGTAAATGATTTGCCTAATGGTCACATTGTTATAATACATGACAAGAAAGGGATGTTTAAGAAGAAAGGAAAAATGTAAATTTATCTTTCCTACCAAGACTAAGAATCCTATACTTGCAAACCTATGACATGTAATAGATTGCTAGAAATACTGGAAATGTGTCTAAGAATTAATTCAAGCAGACCTGTTAAGGGACAGTTTGATATCTAATTTTTTTTCTGAACTTGTGTCTAGAATTTCTCACTGTAGTTAATATCTTTTCACTTAATTTTTATCTTTTGATAATTTCATATGTGAGAACAGTAGGTGATAACTGTCCTCTAAGTTTCCATCTGGTTTCTGTGCATCAAGGCTGAAGGCCTAGCACCAGTACCAAGTCGCTGGCATGCATTGTCAGACTCAGAAATGTACCAAATACTTGAGATGCTTGTAACTTTAGGTTTGATAGGCATATTTGAGATTTTTAAATTTAAAATAATTAAGTTAAACCTTTCCTGAGGCATTATCAGACTTGATGTGTGTGTGACATCATTTTGCACTGGATCCTGAGGCCACTGATAGTCACACGCAGGTCATCTGTAGAGCTAGGGTGGCTACCTCAATGTCTCAGTTTAGTTTGTCTTTTTTCTTTGAGGAAATTGGTTTGTTTTTAGTCTTGACTTGTGTTTGTCTATGATATTTGCAGTATTCTGGAGGTTCCTTTCCCATCCTTTTCTGTGATAACTTTACTCTTTTCTCCTGGATGTCTGTTTTGGACATGCTGGGTATCATAATGCCACATTGCTGGAATATTATTAAATTTATATGTTTGGATTTTTATGATGATAAGTAAAAAGATTCAGTTACCTTTGTATTGTGATAATTACTATTTGAGTTGCCCTTTAAAGTATGGTACAACATGTTTCTTAATATTGAGCACTCGATTATTTTTAAAGTTGAATTGGGTTTTCTGATTCAGTATTTGTGTATATTTTCATTTAATGTTACTACTGCCGAGAATATGTTTAACCTTGCTCAAATGTATTGTAGAATTATTACATTTAGTAATAAATTATTATACAAATGATACGTTATTTTCTGTGTACAGTGAGAGATTTGTGAACATCTTTCATATGTAAGTGTTGTAATGTGAAATAAATTCAAGTGTTAACAGTAGCATGAACACTTGCTTTTTTCTCCTCAGGAGGACAGCAAGCAAGCTCAATTCTTAGCTTTGGCTGTTGTATACTTTATCTCTGTTCTGATGGTCTCAAAGTACAGAGACATCTTGGAACCCCAAGATGAAAGGCATAGTCAGTCTCTTAAGGAAACTGGTAGTGATAATGGGAATGTATCACTTCCTGGTAAGTCTCCATGTTTTATTTTCTGGTACCCAAAGTTCAAACAAAGCCTGGTTAAGACGCTGATTCTGGAAACTTTGTGTAAAGTGAGACCATAGTATTACATTTACTAAGAGCAAAATATTTTAGCTATGTTTACTAATAACTCTTCAATTTACATGTTTTATTTTTTTCAGTTGGGAGATAAGTTTTGCACTGTAAGTGTAAGTGGTCCATCTAATTTAAAGATGAGAAAGTGTTATTCCTAATAGGTAAAGAGTACAAAGTTTTTACTTTTATGTTTGTTGAGAAGGGTAAATCAGTCTTTTACAACAGACTTCTAGGAAATTGTTTAAGCTATTAATAGTGATCACTATAGTTTTAAAAGTAGCTCTTAGCTAGGCAGTGGTGGCACATACCTTTAGTAGCTCTTAGAAGCATGCACGTCTCTGAGTTTGAAGCCAGCCTCTTGAGTTCCAAGACAGCCAGTGCTACACAGAAAAAGAAATCCTGCTTGAAAAAAATAAAAACTAAACAACCGAACAAACAAAAAAGGAGCTTTCAGTTATAGACATATATTTAGATAAACAGCTTTCATAGTTACAGAGCTAGCTGCGCTGAGAGGAGGGCCACCCCCCGCCCTGTTGGTTTTTATTGAGTATGTATTAGATTGTTGTATTCATGTAGAAGGAAAAGACTCCACCTTCTTGGAGTTTATCTCTGGCAGGAGGACACAGAAAATATTTGTTAATAGAAAAATTTTATGGCATTTTATAAGGCAATGAGAGTGATAATAAATAAAATGTCAGGCACGACAGAAGAGATGCTTTATGAACTTTTCTTTAAGAGAAATGAGCAGTCATTGGAGTGTTGAGTACAGAGTTATTACTGACATGTATTTTAAAAGTAACACTCTGGGGCCAGTGTTCAGCTGATAAAAGCATTTGCCATGCAACCCTGATGATCTGAGTTCAATCCCCCAAATCCACAGTGGAAGGAGAGAAGTTACTCTGAATGTTTCATCCACTCTGTCTTCACATGTGCACCATGGCATATGTGCGCTATGATTCAAGTGTGTGTGTATGTGTGTATATATCATATGTACATCATAGAGAAACAATTATAATAAATAAAATTTAAAAAATTTAAGTAACACTTTGGAGTCTATGTTGAGAATACACCTCAAAGAAGAAAAACTAGTGTTTAGTTCTGTTCTGTTATATGGCATAGTACATTGAAGCTTAGTAGTTTAAAACTACAACAACCTTCCTATTTCATGATTTCTGTGGGTGTCATCTGAATATGACATGGTGGGAATGCTCACCCCTGCTCAGATGTTTCCTGAGACTGAGATTAAGATGGCTTCTCTGCTTTCTAGTGCCTCAGCTGGTGGGTTCTGGGCTGGGATTGGCTGATTACAGCAGTGTTATGTTGTGGGAAGGCCTTAGTTCTTATGGTAACTTAATTCTTTCCTTTTTCCATTACTTTGAAAGACTTTTCTATTTCTATGTAATCTTTCTCATTAGCTGTAGAAGTCAGCTAAATTTCTTAATAGAGCTGATTTGGATTCTGGTAAAGTCAAGTCTGGCAGGCCTTATTAAAACACAGCTTTGGAACTGGCTATTACTTCAGATTCTATTCTCTTGGTTAACTATCCTATTGAACTAGCTCAGATTGAAGGCTTTCTTAAATACCAGGAGGTGTGAGTCAGTAGGATCATTAAAGCAGCTGTCTTCCACTACCAGTTATGGGCACAGTGTAGTAATTCACTTGATGTGATGACTTGATGGGCTAGGGTTGTTGTAACCACACAGATATCTAGAGGCAGTCAGATTCTGGATATATTTGGATGACAGAAGGACAGTATTTCTGAATATTAATATGAGTATTTTAAAAAGAAAAGGTATTCAATAATTACTACAAGATAACTGGAATAGATCGAAGGTGAAATATTTCAGTTTTCAACCTTCTGACTTTAGATATTTTGACATACAAGATATAGATAAAGCAGTAAATAACAGTCAATATTTTATATATATATACACACACACACACATATATATATATGTATGTAATATTATATTTATATTTGCACCTTTTGTGTGTAGGTAGAGTTGTGGTTGTGGAGAGTTGTGGGATCATTAAGGAAAAATAGATATAGATAGAGCTGTGATGAGCGAACCAAGGACTGAAAGGCTCAAGTATCGACTTCTAAATTCCTTGAACCTAGTAAATCAGGGAGGAAGTGAAGACATTACTGAGAATCCATTGGTGGAATGATAAGGAAAATCCTAGTAGTCAAGGGAAGAAGGAATGATCACAGTGCAGAGGACACCCAGCAGCTTGCCTTCCTGCTGAGTGCTGTGAGAGGACTGATCATCAGATTTGGCAAGGTGTAGATTTTTGGTGAACTTGGAAGTCTGATTGATCAGGGAGCAGTTACACAGCAACACAGGGTTGCTTGGGCTGAGCATTTAGCTCAGTGGCAGAGTGTTTGCCTAGCTATCATGTGTGACACCCTGGGTTTGATTCTCCTCATCACCTGGTCGTGGTGGCCATATCTGTAATCTCCATACTCAGGAGGTCGAGGGGAAAAAATCAGAAGTTCCAGGTCTTTGTTGGTTTAAAAGCAATCCTGGGATATGTGGCCTGTCTTAGCAGGCCTGGGTCTGCTCCTTGTTGAGCTAGATCATCAGCAGTATTGATTTATTCTGCATATAGGAGAGGCTGATCAGTTTTTTTTTTTTTTTTTAGCAGTGGAAACTGTGTGTGAGGTAGTTTTTACTTTATGCACTTAGGCAGTCAACTCTGTGTTATAATCCATGCTTATGTTACAATTACTTCTGAAGGTACTATTCAGCCATTAGAAACAATGAATTCATGAAATTCTTAGGCAAATGGATGGAGCTAGAGAATATCATACTAAGTGAGGTAACCCAGACTCAAAAGGTGAATCATGGTATGCACTCACTAATAAGTGGATATTAACCTAGAAAACTGGAATACCCAAAACATAATCCACACATCAAATGAGGTACAAGGAGAAAGGAGGAGTGGCCCCTGGTTCTGGAGAGACTCAGTGAAACAGTATTCAGCAAAACCAGAACGGGGAAGTGGGAAGGGGTGGGTGGGAGGACAGGGGAAGAGAAGGGGGCTTACGGGACTTTCGGGGAGTGGGGGGGCTAGAAAAGGGAAATCATTTGAAATGTAAATAAATTATATCGAATAAAAAAATTAAAAAAAACAATTACTTCTGAAGGCTGATACAGGTAGTTATTATTTATTCATTTTATCATATATTTTAGTTATGAGGTGTATGCCATCATTGTATTTTAAAGTTTATGTAATAGTTTTTTTTATTTTGAGAGAACATGACACAAAATCCTGGATGGCTACTAGGACGTTAATATACCTTTAAAAATTAGTTATTGATTTTTTTTAAATTTACTCTTTTGTTTTTGGTTAAGATGCAGAAAACACACCAGCAGAATTTAGCTCTTTAACTCTGTCATCAGTGGAAGAATCATTGGAAGGCACCTCATCTACTCGAAGGAGAGACTCTGGACTTGGTGAGGAAACAGCTTCTGGCTTGGGAAGCAATATGTCTGTAGCTTCTCCAGCAGCGCCTCTGGGTGTCAGCGTGGGTCCAGACGCCATCAGTGAGGTGCTGTGCACTCTTTCTTTGGAAGTCAATAAATCTCAGGAAACAAAAACTGATGGAGGAAATGAGTTGGACAGGAAGGTGACACCATCAGTGCCAGTTTCAAAAAATGTCAACGTGAAGGACATTCTCCGGAGCTTGGTGAATATGCCAGCAGATGGAGTCTCAGTGGATCCAGCCCTTCTGCCCCCAGCCTGCCTCGGTGCTCTTGGAGACCTATCTGTGGATCCACCCGTACAGTTCAGATCCTTTGACAGGTATGTTTCCTTTTGGTATGCTTATGCTCACAAATTGTAAAGGTGATCAGAAATTCAGTATAAAAGTCTAAAGTATGTGACTTCCACATTACAGTGGAATGTTTTGTTCTAATTTATAAAAAGTATAAGGGCAATTTTGTTGTGTGTTTGTACAATATTTTTAGTAACATTTTAATGCCACTGATATTACTTTAGGTATATCTTTAGTAGGATATTAGCACATTGTATGTAAAAATGCCATTTTCCTCCCTCCCTCCCTCCCTTCTTCCCTCTTTCCCTTCTTCTCTTTCTCCTTCCCTTCCTCCCTTCCTTCTTTTCTTTCTTTTTTTATTTATTTTATTTTTTTGTGGTTACCCCTCAGACATTACTTGAACTTACAGTGGTTATCCATCAGTTTCTGCTACCAGTATTGTGTCAGCCTTTATGAAAGCAACAGCAAAAAAGGTTGAAATCTAGATGCCAGTAGATACAAGAATTCTACCAGGTATCCTGGTGTTCTGAACCTGGGATGTTTGAGAAAGCTAACTAGAGAATCTGGTTGATTATGTAGCCCCAAGGGTTTGTTTATTTATTTATTGGTGGTGTTTTTAATAGATTTGTCTATTTTTCGACTGAACAGTTTGTGTATGTTGCTCAGGATGCTGTCCAGGCCCTTCAACATTGGTAGGCAGGTGCTCTCCTACCAGTTATAATATTTTGTCAGTCTGTGTGTTGTTAGTCTGTCTTTGTGTTGTCTTTATATTTTATAAAGTTTTCTTTTGTTCTACTTCTAATATACAGTTATTGAAATATAACTTTATTATCATTGAATAATATAATATCAATATACAGTTATTGAATGAATACTTTTAAAAATCAGTAATTTTATCTGGAAACAAATTTATATGCAGAAAAGTTACTACTACAAAATTTTTATTTTTGTTGAGACATTAAGTTGTTAATATGATATGTAGATATGTTTTAATACAGTCTGTGTTTTCTATATAAACTCTTATCTTTAAATAAGAAAATTAAAATTGATATAATGCTGTTTAAAATTTAAAATACTAAATACATTATCTAAATTTCTTTAAGCTTGTTTACTTATTTCTGTTTATTCTTCCATAACTTTTTCACGTATAGATAATGTACTTTAATCAATCCTGCCTTGTTTCCTCTTCTTGTGTCTAGCTCCCATTCAACCCCTTCTTCCCAGCAAGTAGCCTTGCTACACTGATTTTTTTGTGCTTACTGCCTGTATTCATTTATTTATATTATGTATGTCTGTCTGTGGATATGTACCCAGGAGTGGCAGAAGCCTGTGGAGTCCAGAGGATCCCTGAAGCTGAAGTTATAAGTAGTTGTGAGTTAATTGACATGGGTCCTGGGACCCAAACTCTGGTTCTTTGTAAGAGTAGTGTATGCTGTTAACCACTTCTTCAGGTGCTTCTTCACACACACTGTTATAATTGGGATTCAATGACAATCTTAAGTCAAATGATCCAGTTTGAGATTATGTCCCTCAAGTCTTTGAATGTTATGTAGTTTATATTTATCTAATGTTGCCTTAGAATTAGATTGACATTAGTACATTTTTGGCAGACTTATAGAAATGACAGCTTCTTGTATCTTGTCCAGTGGCATACATATTTTTTTGTCTTACTGCAGCTTACTCTGGCCAGTGAATACATTCATATGTAACAAATCTCATTACTATTATGGAATTCCTTGTGAATAGAGGCTATAAGATTCATCACTTTATCAGATTTTCAGTTTATTTATTTGTGGACTTAAGGTTTTCTGTTTTATTTTATGGCTTCTAATATTAGAGGCTTCTACATATTAGATTACATAATAGTATATTTTCAGTTAGTTTAGTCCTTGTCCTCTATTTCTCCATCTTTTGTAAATAGTATTTTTTCTAGGCCAACACCAGATTCTACAGCTCACAAGACTGTATACCATAGATGCTTAAATGTCTATGGTAGTCTTTTTGACTTCTTCAAGGCTAGGATTATGGGTGTAAACTACTGTGCCCAGATTAAAATTAACTTAAATTTGTGCTAGTTTTAATAATAAGAAATAATTGGGTGGGTAAATAGTTTAGTTGGCTGTCTTATTAATATACTTAAACAATTTTATGAATTAACAAAGTTTTATTTTGGCATTTTTCTTTTCAATAATGTTGAAATGAAATCTCTTTTCTCAATACCTTAAATGAAATTATGCATTTACTTAGGTATTCCTGCTTAGGTACTGCATTTAAAAGTTTGTTAAAGTAAAAACCAGTAATTTAGGTGGTAGCATTTTTCTGGATAGTCTGTGGAACTTAACATGTCTGGAATGCATTTAACATATTGTCTGATGGAATACAAACTGTTCTATCTCTTCCCTCCCCTGTCTTTTCTCTTAGCCGGAGACACCTTTTCAAAGACTTTTTTTTTGCAGCCATAGGGCAATGTAGTGACTCTGGGAATTTCAAAGCATCCCTCTGATCATGTATTTATCTCAGGAATGCTGTGCCAGAAATCAGAACTCTCCTCATATCTTAAGAATTATCAACTCCCAAGCAATAGCTGGGAAGTTTAGAGTAACAGCTTCATGAGTGAGCCCTTGCTGAAAGGCTGCCAGCTTCAGTCTCAGTGAAAGGGAAGGTGTTTGTGTTCATTCCCATGCCAAGATTCCTGCTCTTATCTAATTTGAAGATCCTCGCTGGCGATTAATGGATGCCAGGGATTTATCTTGATAAAGTTCAAGGGCTGGTCTGTGTTTTCAACTGAATCCTTAGGGACTAAAGTACTCTGTTGAAAAAGTTTTTTGTCTTTAGAAAACCATTTTTATGTTAAACATCAGTGTTAACACTGAGTTGATACTATATTGAAATGAAATTTCTGAAACTTGTCTGGAATGTATTATTCTTTTATTTGTGACTATTACTAATTAATTTTGAGAAAACCTTCAAACTCCCTAATTTCAAAAACTGACAAGTCAACATGATTTTCACTTGGTATGATCTTGACTGTAGAAAGCACTTCCTAAAGAATCTGTACACAATGGAGCAAATGCTAAGTACTCTAAATGTTCACTAAAGTTAGTGAGTTCACAAAATCTGTAAGTAAACTCCACTTTAATCTCCATGTTTTAACTGACATTTTGAAAAGCTAGGTGGTATAGCTGGCTCAGTTTTCTATATTCTTTATGACAAATAGGGAAATGCTTTAGTTAAAATTGACATTATTCAAAATTCAGATAATTACTTGCTTCTTAAACATTAAGACAGATTTTTAGTTCAATTTTTAAGTAGAAGCTTAAGGCTTAGGGGATAGCTGGTGCTAGAGCTTATCTGTGTAAGACCATGGGTTGAAATCCCAGGACAAGAGGGAAAAATAATGAGTCTGTGGTGGCAGGATTAAATAATAATAAGATGTTAAAAATAATGAGTCGGGGGTGGAAGAATTAAAAACGTGGGTTCTATGCTTTTACATTTTTTCTTTCTTTTTAAAAAGAATACGAAATCTTTTGTTCTTACATAGGTAATTCCCACTGAAGAGTGTTAAGTTTAAATTTTTAGGTTCTCTCTTCAAAATGTAGAATGTACTTTCCTAGTTTATATTTTATGGGCTAAATATCTCTTCTCATGAAGATTTTAGTCTTTACACTGAAACTTTATCATAGTAATAAAATGAAAACATCTCATATATACATATTATTTATTCCATTTTTAATTAGATCATGTGACTTTGGGTTTTATTTTAATCTGACTCAAAGCTTTAGCAGCATACATTTCAGAACTAATTTGAATCAGGTTGTCTGTTTAGAAATTATTAATTTTATTTTTTTGTATATACTAATTAATACTTAGTGTGAACAGCAGGGGAGAAAACGTGATCACAGAGGTGGCTCTCCCAGGGCCAGTGTTATCCATTGCTCTTCAGATGTGCTGACCCTCAATATTTCCCCAAATGTGGGAAACTTGACTGTACAGTTTTTGATAGTGAGTAGCTGTCTTCACACTCTCCCCTATTAAAATTAAAGAATAGAGTGAAAATTTCATTTTTCTATTTATTACCAGACTTATTTAATAATTTAATGGTAACGAGTAATTTCTTATCTTATAATCTTCATTTATATGCTGTGTAGATAATTATAATGTAGACGTGAACATGCTAGCTGGAGAACCTAGTGAACATATTGAAAGCTATTTAATTGTATGCTTTTTGTGCATGAATTATATGGCATGATGTTATAGCTTAATAAAACTTTACAAAAAGTTCACTGTGAGGCAAAGGCTGAATTGCAATCTGATTTTAGGCATATTTAGATTTGTGGTACATCCTGAAAATTTATTTTGTTAAGTCTCTTAGTTAGGGTTTCATTGCTGTGAAGATCTATCATGACCAAAGCAACTTTTATAAATGAAAACTTAAAAAAAAATATTTAATTCACGCTGGTGTACAGTTTCAGAGGCTTAATCCGTTATCATCATGGAAGACAGCATGCCAGCATCCAGGCAGACATGGTGCTGGAGAAAGAGCTGAGAGTTCTCCATCTTAATCTGTAGGCAGCAGGAGGGGATTGCATGCGTTTCACACTGGGCATAGCTTCAGCTTTTAAGACCTCAAAGCCTACAGTGCCAACACTTTTTCCAACGATGCCATGCCTTCTCCAGTAAGGCCACACCTCCTAATAGTGCTGATCCCTATGGCCAAGCAGTCAAACACATGAATCTGTGGGGACCAAACTTATTCAAACCACCACAATAAGTTATTTTACCTTTCTGAGCTTGCCTTTCAAATTTAAAAGATGTTTTAAAAAGGTGTTTGGTGGGTCATGTCTGTAATCTTAGGAATTGTAAAGGGTGAAGACAAGTTCGGGGCTCTGGCTTCAGATACCTTTTGTATTTTCTCTCCAAGTTATTATTATTTTTTAAAAAAATAAAATTAGCGGCGGGCGGTGGTGGCGCATGCCTGTAATCCCAGCACTGTGGGAAGCAGAGGCAGGCGGATTTCTGAGTTCAAGGCCAGCGTGGTCTACAGAGTGAGTTCTGACAGCCAGGGCTACACAGAGAAACCCTTCCTCAAAAAAACCAAATCCAAAAAAACAAAACAAAACAAAACAAAAATAATATAAAATTAATGTATATCTTAACAATGTTTTTCAAATTAAACTACAAATTTTTGAGAATATGTACAAAAATCTGGGGAGTAAATATTTACTAAGATGAATAAAGGAATATGCTATTTTTCATTTTTGTAAGTATTATTTATAGTATGCTAAATGTTTAGAACCCAAATCAGTGTTTTGTTGTGTTTTAATTAACTATGTAAAAATAATGATTGTACGTGTTAAGGAACAAAGACAATATTTGTATAATTGTGTAATTTTGATGAGCTCTGACCAGTGTATGTATTTTATTGCACAAAACATCAGTGTTCTCCCTTCCCACCTAACCCTGTCTCTGTCCCTCACAGGCAATTGCTATTTTTTGCAAAACTACTTATTAGTTTGCCTTCTCCCAAACTCTTTTTAAAAAGGAAGTAAAGAGTATGTTCTTGAACATAGGTTTCCTTAATTTATTTTGACAAGTGTCTTAGTTAGGGTTTCATTGCTGTGAAGATAATACCTTTGAGATTCAGCCACATTGCTGAGTTTATTAGCACTCTGTACTGTACTGTTGCATAATAGCATACTACTGTATAAGTACTCACTGTTTAAAAACTTGGTTTTTTTGTTTTTTGGGTTTTTTTTTCTTTTTCTTTTTCTTTTTTTTTTTTTTTTTTGCATGGAGGACACTTGAGCAATTTCTTGTTTCATGCAGCTACTCTAAAGCATCTGGAAACACAATTGTATTATGGATATTTATATTTTCTTGAGCAAAGTCCTAAGGTACAGTTGTTGGGTCGTAAGATAAATGTATGTCTAAATTTTGATTATGGAAGTAGATTTTTTTCACTGATTTGGATGGAATAAAGGACCTCAGACATATTAGACAAAGTGCCATACCACTGTCTGCCCACAATCCACTAATCTAAATATTATTTTGCCATCAGTATATATCTGTTGTATGCATGAAACAGATTGTGATGATCCTTTTGTGAACAAATGTGAAAGTGAATTATTCATGTTTTCATTTTTTCACCAAATTGTTAGAACATGAAAAATTTTCTGGCATTTTAACATATAAAGTTTTGGCAAAACAAGCACTGATTATATTTGTATTGTTTTCTCAGGGTACCATCAGCACATAATGTATATGTACATGTCTGTGTACACACATAAGGTCATATCTACCCCCTTTTTATTTCAATAATCTTCCTCTGATATAAGCTACCATGATTTAAGCACACCATTTTGGACTGGGGGCTCAGGTGGCTGTTGCTTCTATTTTTTAGTATATAGTTAACATTGGCAGTCACCCTTATAATGATGTGACACCAGCTACCCCCAAGTACATTGAATAAGCCTTGCCTAGCACAAGATAACTTGATTTAATTGGCAACAGTATTTGTCCTCAAATGATAGTCAGTGAAGTAAAACGGAACCTATTTCACTTTGTTCTTTTTTTTTTTTTATAACAGAAATGTATTTTTTAAATAATGGAATTACATGCCTTTAGAAAGTATGAATACATTTATTAGGGCAAAGTATCTAAGTAACTTTGTTTAAAAATCAAATATTTTAAAGCTGTTAAGGGAATACTTTGAGCTTACAGTATTGTCAACAAAAGATGTGATTAAATAAATTGAATGTTGAAGACTTTAAGCTTATGGTTAACACCGGGTAATTAAAAGTAAGAGCTGCTGTGGGAGTACATTATATATCAGCTGTCCTTTTACCTCATTAACTGGGTTTTTGCATGTTTATGGAGCTAACTTCAATTAAAAATGCCTTTTAGGTTGTGTCTAACAAGGTCTTTTAGTTACTCTTTTAGTATAAAGTATCGCACTTTAATTGAAATTGGTATATCATAAATACCTGTGTTTGAATAATATGCAATATAAACAACTGCTTATTTGGTACTTTTGCTGTTTAATAATATTGTTCATTGTTTTCTATGTGATATAATCAAAAGCTATTGTGTTTCATGAGCTATAAACTTGTATCCATTACTTGCATAGGTATTGTTTTCTCTTTTAAGATAGTTAAGATTTTATGATTCTAAGTTAATAGTGCTTTAAATTTTTTATTGAAACATACTGAGTTTTCTGCATCAGTTGTGAAGTTTTTTAAAAAGTTAATTTCCTGTCCTCTTCAATTCCAAAATTCTCTTTTCACCCCCAAAATTCTCTTTTATTATGTTTATCAGAAAATTCAAGATGGTCTTAAATGAATAAACTCTAATGTAAATGTTGGTTAAAATGTTAAAATGAATTATTTTCAAAGCACATTGTTTTAGTTTTAAAAACAGTGAGGCTGGGATATAGGTCGTCAGTAAAGTGTTTGATGTACAAACAAGAGGACCTGGGTTTGATTCTTATCAACCAGTGTTTTAAGAAGCTGTAGAAGGGAGGGTGGGGGGAGGTGAGAAGGATGGCTCAGAGGTTAAGATCACTGGATGCTCTTCCAGAGGGTCTGGGTTTGTTTCCCATCACCCACGTGGCAGCTTACAACTGTTCGTAATTCCAGTTCTAGGGGATTCAATATCCATTCTGGGTTCCATGGGCACCAGCCACACATAGTACAGACAGAGTACTCAAGTGCATTAAATACAAACATTTAAAAACCTTGGATGTGATGCACTTGTAGGTTCAGCTCTGGGGAGACAGAATCCTGTGGACCTTGGGATTCACCATGTGGTCAGCCTAGCTTACTGAGCAGTTCAGCCCAGGAGTAGGCCCTGTCTTAAAAACAAGGTGGTTGGTGCCTGAGGAGTACCATCCAAGGTTGTGGTCTTGTTTAAGCATGCAGGCTCTGTCTGTCTCTTAATCCTTCTCTCTCCTTCCCTCCCTCCACTTCCCCTCTCTAAAAGAGAAAAAGGCATGTAAATATGGGAAACATTGAAGAAATTTTAAGTAGTAAGAATATTTTAAAGAATATATCAAAATAAGGTAGGAAAGAAAATGAAAGTTAGCTTCTTTTTGTTTTTAAATGCATATATTAAGTAATTTATATTTTAAAACCTTTATTACAGGAGTGTCATCATCGCAACAAGGAAATCATCAGCCTTACCTTCCACCCTTACCGCAAGTGCCCCGAGTAATGCTGTCAGTGTGGTTTCTTCAGCAGATCCCACTGGAGTCGCAGATGCAGGAGGAGAGTCACCAGGTGAGTTAGGTGGTCATGAAGTCAACGGAGTTTTTAGATCATATTTTAGCAAATCGGATTTTGTGATTAAACCAAGAAGTCTGTATGGTGCTTTAGAAATCTTTGTGCTTTTGTGTTTTACTATTGATTGTTTGCTATTATCCTTTTGTTTACAAAACTACTATTGATTGTTTATTAATATCCCCCAAAATCTGAATAAAATTAAAAAGTAAAATCAGGGCTGGAGATTCAGTTCAAGTGGTATTTGTAGAACTAGTTGGTCTCACAGAATTTTGATGTTACTTGACTAGCCACAGTCAGCCAGCCCCTGCCTCATACTTTGTTTTGTCTTATGTGTCAACAAAATAAATATAATTATTTCTCTCATCTTTCTGTTTTTCTTTTGAGACTAAGTCTCATGTGGCCTCATTTAGCCTTGAATTCACTTTGTAGTTAATGGTGAATCAAAGCTTGTTATCCTTTTGTCTCCACATCCTAAATGCCACAGGTTCAACCGCACATGGTTTATGTGGTGGTGGAGAGAGCTCCACAGTCGCTAGACAAGCACTCTACTAAACTTACCTACACAGCCACCTCGCTTTTTTTCTTTTATTTTACTTGTCTTAACAACATTTGTCTTAAAGTTTGAAATGCAATTAATTTTTGGAAAGTTAATAGCATTTGGATACAAGAGGAACTGTTCATAGTATGAGAAAGAAAATTAATACTTTATGTCCTATTCAATAGTAACTGTGTTACATATATGACTTCTGTGTATGGTAAAGTAAGCCAGCACATTGCAATATTACTTGATTACTTTCGTGTAGTTGTACTGTTGGGTCTAGTGCACCTCACGCCTGCTCTTCACACCCTGTGCCTGAGTTGCTGGTGCTGGCCTCCACGCCCTGCTGTTCTGCTACACTACACATTTCATTCCATTCCTCTTCTTGGGATTTACTTTGAGTGTCTTTTTGTTTGTTTGTTTGTTTGTTTGTTTGTTTGTTTTTTAGGACCAAACCCAGGCCTTGTGCCAGCTAGACAAACTCTCTTACTCAGGATTAAAATTGCTAAGCCGGGCGTGGTGGCGCACACCTGTAATCCCAGCACTTGGGAGGCAGAGGCAGGTGGATTTCTGAGTTCGAGGCCAGCCTGGTCTACAGAGTGAATTCCAGGACAGCCAGGACTACACAGAGAAACCCTGTCTCAAAAAATGAAAAAAAAAAAAATAAATAAAATTGCTGAGCTAAAATCAAAACCCCTGGTGTTTTCTTTAAGAATTCGCGAGAATCACATTTACCATTTTCATGTATAGAAAGCAGTAGGTATTAAGTTAAAAATTCCACTTTGAAACACAGTGTTGTAATAGTATTGCATCATGTGGTTTAGAGTTTTATTTTATCCAAGCAAAAATAATCAGTAAACTGAACTGACTAAAACTCAAGATATCTATATGCCTGTCTCCTGAGTGCCTGCACCAAAGCTTTTCTTTACCTGAAACTTGCTGTTTACCAGGCTGTCCTGAGGTTGAACTCAGAGGTCAGCTTGCTTTTGTCTTTTGGGATTAAAGGTGTGTCTGTATTCCAGCTGAATCACACAGACCTAGAAGGTCTTTGGATATGATCTCTTGCCAGAGAAGCCATGTTGCTGGATTAAAATTCTTCAAAATAATATGTTTTTGTATGTTAATATGCCATACTCTTTTAAAATATGATATATTTTTCTATGGTGTTGCAAAGTATAAATAATGAAGACAAAATTGAAACTATCTCAGCAGTGGAACAAAGTGTAGTATCCTTTACCAGTTTGTATACTGAGTGCTTGCTAATTTGAAAAATTTAGCATCAGTCTTTGCTCTATATAACATTAATACTAAAAGATTTGTCTTTATTCAGTTAATAACAAAAGCTTCATTTGTTTTCAACAAATGAATTTTTAATTAGGCATTATAGACTATCCCTTGCAAGACAATCAAACACGCACAAAGACACAAGCCTATTCACTCATATGCACATGTAGCATAGCAGTATTTAGTGATTAAAATTGTTACTTGATTTAATGATTCTTTACTGCAAGGGGCATCAGTTACTTAGATCCTTAAGGGACTTGTATAATAGTATTTTACTCCCTGCATAGATGCTAGATGGAGTCTATTTACAGATATCTGGAAAACTGCCTGTTTGAAAGAGCCAGGTTATCAGTGCAAAGATAAGGAAAACAGGTTCTTGCTTTCCACATGTTGGAAGAAGCCTTTGTACTTACATGTGTGATTATCAGTTGGGAGTGTTAATGTTAATTTGAATCAAATTTATCATACATATGTTTTCAGTTAAAATGCATAATTATGTATTTTTTCTGCTGGTATGAAGGGCAATCTCATGTGACACTGTTGGTATATTTAGTTCTTCATCTAATTTTTCTATTTATTTGTTTAATTTTTATTATTGCTAGTTAAATTTTATTACCATTAATGAATTAAATTAATTTTATTACCATTAATGAATTAAATTGATTCATTTTTATTTTTATGTATATGTGTGTGTGTGTGTGTCTGTCTGTCTGTGTGTCTGTGTGTGTATGTATCTGTGTGTGTATGCCAAGTGTGATGTGTTTGGGTGCTTGAGGAGGCCAGAAGAGAGTGTCATACCCCCGGAACCAGAGTTATAGTTGAAGCTGCAGGTATGGACAGCTGGGAACTGTCTTCTTGATATGGTGCTGGGCCCCAAACTTGAGTCCTTTAGAAGTGCTCTTGACTGTTGAGGCATCTCTCAAACCCCAAGTCCTGCGAGTTAAAGAAAATTTTGTAAAGTCTGTTTTGCTATATTTAGTATTAGGTAAGACTATTGGCTTTTTTTCAAAGTCAGTGTTAGGAAGTAATTTTTTGTCATTGTTTTATTAGGAACAAATAGTGTTCCTATTCTTAAAATACTGTTCTCCGCATAGTGGGAATTTAATACAAGGCAAGTGCTCTTAAGGCAAGTGCTCTACCACTGAACTGTTCCTCACACTCCATTTCCTTACCTCCCTCTCTCCCTTCCTTCCTCCCTCCCTCCTAACTCCTTACCCTCTTTCTTTTATTTTTCTTTCTTTTGTAGTGGGTTTATTTGGTACTAGAATATAGGGATATAATTTTGTTTATTGTTAAGCACCAAGGATCAGTCTGCAAAGGTCCTTCCACTGGTGTGAATGTTGGAGAGGGGATGCTGTAGTGATCAGTGCTGCTGGTGGTAGCTGGTCCCCAGTTGTAACGTGTAGGCTGGGCTTTTCTCAGTTAAAGACTGATGTCAAATAGGAACCTATTGGCTGATTTTCAGGGTCTCTTGGCTTTACTTACTAAGGCTTTGACTTTTTCAGATTCTTTTGCATTCATTATTTTTGAAGGTCTCTCTTATCCTCCCAATAACATTCATTATATAATTATAGAATTATGTATTCTATACATATAACCATAATGTTTGCTCTAGGAGCATTTTCTGGTATATTTATCATACTTGGGTATTCCTAGAGGCTGCCATAGAAGAAAGGAAACCAGTATCAGAAACACCACAAAAACAAATGGCTACTCTTTGTGGAAGTCCCAAGTTCAACTGAACCCAAATTTCAATTATTGGAGAAACCACATTTGAAACCAAATGCAGGAGATAGCTGAATGCAGGAAATGCAGGAGATAGCAAATGCCTTGCTAGCTGGCCCAGCCTGGGAAACCTCCAGAGGCACTTTTGCCTCACTTTTTAAAAATGCATTTCAGCTCATCAAAATTAGAATCAGAGCTGGGAGTATAGCCCAGGCCAATCTTGGATGCAGTCCTTAGTTTTCACACTTTAAAAACAGGGAATTTTGGTGGCTTATGCCTTTAATCCCAGCACCTAGGAGACAGGGGCAAGTGGATCTTTGAATTCCAGGCTCATCTGGTCTACAGATCAAGTTCCAAGACAACTAGAGCTACACAGAGAAACCATATCTCGAAACAACTAAAATAAATAAATTCGTAAATAAATAATTAAATAAGCTGTGTCAATTAACACAGTCAAAAGCTAATCTTGCTTTATTTTTTGCCTAAATTTTTTTTCTGGACTTGTTACATTTTTAATTTTCATATTTAAATAGATAGGTACTTGTCTTTCTCTTTATTAATGTCACAAACATTTAGAATTAACAATGAATTTTAGAGAAAATAGATGATATATTTAAAGTATATAGTCTTTAAAAATACTACCACTTGTCAAACAATGCTCAAGAAAAGTTAATTACATAAGTTATTTATTTATAAGGTCTTATTATACAGCACAGGTTGGCTTCCAACTTCTAATCCTCCTGCTTTAGGCTCCAAAGTATTGGGATTACAGGCATATGCCACCATACCCTGTCTTGAGAAATATTTTACAAATCAATTATAATCGAAGTCAGTGTCAGCAGTTTTTCAAGAACCAATTTTACTGTCAAGAATGGAGCAAATGTGAGTAGAGATATAGTTTATTTGGCAGACTGCCTATTTAGCTGGAATAAGGAATACATTTTTATTTTGGGTGTAGTAAGGCAGAAACAAAGGGCTTTCCAGAAGTAGGAGAATTGCTGTTTTCCCAGCTCAGTTCTTTTGCTGCCTGACCTCATGTAAAGTGCTTGTCAATATGTTCTAACTAGATTTTACTGGGACTCTTTTGCGTGAATAAATTGGCTTAAGTCCCTTGAAGTAAAGGGAAGCACACAGTTTATTACAGGATTAGAGCTTGTGTTTGGTGAGTTTTGTGAGAAGAAAGTGAGGGTTTTAGTATAAATACTGTGAGGAAACAAAGTAATTCTTAGGTCAGATATTGTAAATAATACCTACAAGAGAAAATTTATGTTACAATTATAACTCATAAAGAAATGGCAGTTCGTTTTAAAGCTTGGGCTGTTTGATTACTTTTATTTCCTTGGGCAGAGTTTTGTGATTTTGTTTGTGTTGTGACATGATTGCATAGTGGTGTTGATTTTTATGTAGACTCTCCATAGTCCCTGGGCCCCGTGCACAGGGCTTGTTTATCCTAAACAAGAGAATGCAAGCATTGGTGGTGAGCTTCAGTGCATCTCTTAACCACAGCGTGTAGCTGATAGGATACCGAAGCCCATGGGTTTCAGAGGCTTATCCCCTTTTTCTTTGTTTCAACACTTTCTCTACATTCTAGATAGGCGTTTATTCTTCTGTTATTTTTTTTTTTCACTACACCAGTTTTGTCCTTTATGGATGCTTCCAGAATACTCAGTGTCTGCAGTTTGAGAAACAGATGAAACATATTCAACTTGTGATAGTGCATAGACTTCAGAGTTCTGTTTATTAGTTGTGTGCATGGGGTGTGTGTGTGGCGTGTGTGTGTGTGTGTGTGTGTGTGTGTGTTTATGGGCTTTTTGGTCTACCTTGGCAAAGGGTTGTAGTGGAGTTTTGTTTCTTTTATATTCACATTTACCTGGCACTTTGTAGGCTACAACATTAAGTAACCAAGCTTTGGTAAATGTAGTGCAGCTGTCAGCACAGTGTGCACATCTGTACTTGACCACCTCAGGTCTTTATTACAATGCCAGCTGGGCTCTTGCAGTTTATTTGGCCCTGTCTTGCAGAGGGAATTTAATATGTCATTTCTGCCTAATTCTGGGTAATGACTCTCATATTTATGTTCTACTTCTATCTTAGATTGATTGATAGTCTAATCCTATATATTTTGATACTTATACAGGAACTTATTTTCCTTTACTTTTATGAGATTTTTAGAACTTTTCATATCTCAGAATTATTTTTCTAGCTAAGTTTTTTTGGACTTAGTTCTTCAAGTCTTGCCATTATATATTTTGGTTTCTATCCATTCTTAGCTGTGTCAGATTTAGTTTTCTGATGTATTCTCTTATCAGGTAAATTTTATGAGCAGTTATTTCTTGATAATGCAAAGAAAATTACGTCTGTTTAGGAGAAAACAGTTTGAACACACTATACAATAAGAAGCTTGAATTAGTTGTTAATATTAGCATATATACAGTAAAGCTTATATTATAACATAATTGGAAAGACTAGAATAAGACCAGATAATACAAATTAATTTTATTCAGTACTTTAAACAAAAACACTGGAATGAAATGATAGAAAGAGAGGGATGGTAGTAAAATAGGCTTGTTCATGTACAGGAGTTAGGGTGTAGTTCATGTTAGCGAAGCTCCTCAATTATATATTTAGAATCTCCAGCTGCTAGAGATAGGCGGATGGGAAAGATGACAGTTTTCTGCTATTAAAAAGTGCTGTATGACAGCTGGAAGAAGCATATTTACAGGATCAGTTAGAAGCCAGACATAATGGTGTACATTTGTAATCCCAGAATTTGTAGGGTGGGGTACATATAGTAAGTTCATTGTTATTCTTGGCTACATTGTAGCTTGAAGACAACTTGAGCTAAATGAGAACCTGTTTTTTTGTTTTTTTAAATACAGTTGGAAAGAGTAGGCAGGGGAGGTAGTAGCTAGTCCATGCAGCATGTGCCATGGTTTCTCCGTCTGGCTTCACTGCCAGAGCGTCCTGGAGGCTGGGGACAGACCAGATCGGCTCCTTCTGGTAATCTGATGGCCTTGCCTGCTGTCCACTAGGCTTTGTTACCAAGTGGGAAACTCCTCAAAAAAATCTCTTGCCTTGCTGTTGTCTCCTCTGTGATCTTGGGGCAGAGAACATCAGTTGAAATAAATGTGAGAAATACATGTCATATTATAATGAAGGTTCATGAGAAAGTGCAGATGACACTGAAATAAGGACTGTGCCTCGGTGTCCATGGATTGTGACAGACTCTTGATCAGTCATGGTGTAACACATGTTCTCCAGTGATGACTCTTGATGAGAGTGATAACACTGTTTAAAACTAAATTAGGAATCTTATTTTTCTATGTTTTACTTCATTGAGAAGAAAGCTTCTGCTTGTTAGTTGCTCTCTCTCTCTCTCTCTCTCTCTCTCTCTCTCTCTCTCTCTCTCTCTCTCTCTGGATATTTTCTTTATTTACATTTCACATGTTATCCCCTTTCCCAGTTTCCTACCTCCTGGAAACCCCTATCCCATCCCTCCTTCCCCTGCTTCTATGAAGATATTCCTCTACTCACCCACCCACCCCCTCCCACTTCCCTACCCACGATTCCCACAATGGGGCATCTATTGAGCCTTCATAGGACTAAGACCCTCTCCTCCCTTGATGCCTGACAAGGCCATCCTTTGCTGCATATGCAGCTGGAGCCATGTGTACTCCTTGGTTGAGGGGTGTACTGGCTAGTTTTGTGTGTCAACTTGACACAGGCTGGAGTTATCACAGAGAAAGGAGTTTCAGTTGGGGAAGTGCCTCCATGAGATCCCGCTGTGAGGCATTTTCTCAATTAGTGATCAAGTGGGGAGGTCCCCTTGTGGGTGGTACCACCTTTGGGCTAGTGCTCTTGGGTTCTTTAAGAGAGCAGGCTGAGCAAGCCAGGGGAAGCAAGCCAGTAAGAAACATCCCTCCATGGCCTCTGCACCAGCTCCTGTTTTCTGACCTGCTTGAGTTCCAATCCTGACTTCCTTTAATGATGAACAGCAGTGTGGAAGTGTAAGCTCAATAAACCCTTTCCTCCCCAACTTGCTTCTTGATCATGATGTTTGTGCAGGAATAGAAACCCCAACTAAGACAATGGCTTAGTCCCTGGGAGCTCCTGGGGGTCTGGTTGTTGATAGTATTGCTCTTCCTATGGGGTTGCAAACTCCTTGCAGCTCCTTCAGTCCTTTCTCTAACTCTTCCATTGGGGACCCTGTGCTCAGTCCAGTGGTTGGCCGAGAGCACCCACCTCTGTATTTGTAAGGCTGGCAGGGCCTCTCAGGAGACAGTCATTATCAGGCTCCTGTCAGCAACCATTTCTTGGTGCCCACATAGTGTTTGGTGACTGTATATGTGATGGATCCCCAGATGGGAGAGTCTCTGGATGGCCTTTCATTCTCTTCTCTACACTTTATCTCCATATTTGCTCCTGTGAGTATTTTGTTCCCCTGATTGTTAGTTTCTATTGGTGCTAAATAAAAGAAATTGCAACGCTAACTTAGTGGATCAGAATCTATCAATACTTGTCTGCTACTTCTCTACCTCTTTGGTAGGAGAGTTGCCTAACACAACTGACCTTATAAAGGGATTTACATATAAATAATTAGAGAAAAACTTTTATTGTTAGACTTTATCTAAGAGGGATACATGTTTGAAAAATACATTTAATTTATGTTTGTTGATAATGAGATCATATTTCTAGATCCAGAAAAACCACTGTCAAAAACTTATTTTTTTTCTGTTATAGGAAGTAGATCACCTAACGCAAAATTGCCCTCAGTTCCAGCCGTTGACTCTGTCCCACAAGACCCAGTCGCACACATGAGGTATTTAATCTGCTTGCTTCAGTATTGAAATTTCAGCTTTGTAATGACCCACCCTCCCTTTACACCTCCCCTGAATTCTTTCAAAATAAATTTTATTTCAAAATATGTTTGAAATGCTTATGAGAAATGTCTACTTGTAATAAAAATTTTTATGAGCTTATGGTGTATATTGCAGATAATTATGAATTATTAGGAATACATTGTTCCTTTTATTTAAAAGTGTTAAAGTGATGATACCATGTGTGTTCTTTTGTGATTGAGTTACCTCACTCAGGATGATATTTTCTAGGTCTACCCATTTGCCTAAGAATTTCATGAATTCGTCATTTTTAATAGCCGAGTGTAAATTGTGTAAATATACCACATTTTCTATTTCCAGTCCTCTGTTAAAGGACATCTGGGTTCTTTCCAGCTTCTGCCTATTATAAATAAGGCTGCTATGAATATAGTGGAGCATGTGTCCTTATTACATGCTGGAGAATCCTCTGGTATATGCCCAGGAGTTGGTATAGCTGGGTCCTCAGGTAATACTATGTCCAAATTTCTGAGGAAGCGCCAGATTGATTTCCAGATTGGTTGTACCAGCTTGTGATCCCACCAGCAATGAAGGAATGTTCCTCTTTCTCTACATCCTCCCCAGTATCTGATGTCCCCTGAGTTTTTCTTCTTAGCCATTCTGACTGATATGAGGTGGAATCTCAAGGTTGTTTTGATTTGCATTTCTGTGATGACTAAGGATGTTAAACATTTCTTTAGGTGCTTCTCAGCCCTTCGAGTTTCCTCAGTTGAGAATTCTGTTTAGCTTTGTTCCCCTTTTTTCAATAGGGTTACTTGGCTCTTTGGAGTTTAACTTCTTGAGTTCTTTGTATATATTGACTATTAGCCCTCTATCAGATGAAGGATTGGTAAAGATCTTTTTCTAGTCTGTTGGTGTCCATTTTGTGCTATTGACAGTGTTCTTTGCCTTACAGAAGCTTTGTAATTTTATGAGGTCCCATTTGTCAGTTTTATCTTAAGTTTTTGATAGCCATGTTTGATGAGCAGATAGATGAGATGAAGTCTTGATTTAGTTTAGATTATAATGGGGTCATTAAAAAGTGCTTTGGTAGGTGATGTGTAGTTTGCAGTAAGAACTGATGCTTGGAATGGTGGTTTGTTGGGCATCTGTGAGAATTTGGATTGGAAAGATGTATCAGGGTAAAAAAAGGACATTTTAGATAGAAAGCTATTAGGCACAGTAATTTTTTTGGCCATTTTTTATTTTTCATGTAACTTTGCATTTCTGTGGAATTAGATTTCACTTTAGAATGAAGAAATCTAACTCTCAACATTTTTTGTTAGTATTACAGAAAGGCTAGAGCATGCTCTAGAGAAGGCAGCTCCTCTGCTACGAGAGATTTTTGTGGATTTTGCACCTTTCCTTTCTCGGACACTTTTAGGTAGTCATGGACAAGAACTGCTTATAGAAGGAACAAGTAAGTGGACTTTATTCTGTTTGTATGTATTTACAATATAAAGTTATATGCTCAAATAAGAGAAGTTGGCACCTCCTTATATATTTTCACCATTGACTGGCTCTCATGGAGGTATGTGTCATTTGAAGACTTTTTCACAAATCTGTTATATTTTAACCTTTTTTTTTTTTTTAAACCAGCAATTTCGATAGTATCTTAGTGTTTCTTTTGCTACGGAGAGATACCATGACCAGGGCAACTATTACAAAGGACAACTTTAACTGGGACTGGCTTAGAGGTTCAGTCCATTATCATAAAGGCAGGAAGCATAGCAGCATTCAGGCATTCATGGTGCAGGAAGAGCTGAGAGTTCTATATCTTGTTTCAAAGGCAAACAAGGGAAGACTGCTGTCTGCCAAGCAGCTAGGACAAGGGTATCAAAGCCTAACCCAACAGTGGCTTACTTCTGCCAATAAGGCCACACCCCTAATAGCTCACTGGGCTAAGCATATGTAAGCCCCCACAGATGGAATATAAAAGTATTAGGCCAAAGAAGTGGCATTTGTTTTTTCTGGTGCTGGAGGTTGAACTTGGGATCTTGTCCATCCTATACAAGTGCTTTACTGTTGAGTTTCAACTTTGGATCAGGATTTACTTTTTAGTGCAATTAAATTAAACACAGGGATTAGGAAGATTAATGTAACAAGATTTTGCTTGTACTTTAGATCCATACAAACAATCATATCTTGCTGTGTATAAATAATGTGGAGCACATTATTATTTTCTGCTAGCACAATTATATTTTATGAATAAAATGGTACTGTAAATGATTCTGCTTATATATATATAAGAGCTCTCTTTTATATCAGTGACCTAGATGTTGTCTTGCCTAGGGAGCATGCAGAGGAAGATTGCTGAGGAGACTAGTGACTAGGCTACTTATAGAATGGGTGAAGGATAGTAGTTCTTTTGGTTTGCTTTTTTTTCCCCATGAGGCATTGTATAGCTAATGTTTTTAAAAGACAACTCAGCTAGATGAAGGAAGATTCATTTAAATGGAAAACAAATCTTCAAACAACTGATTCTATTCAAGAACTTAAGACTGGTTGTGGTGGTGTGAAGTAGGAATCCCAGCATTGGGAAGTGGAAGCTCCTAGATAAGAAGTTTTAGATCTAGCCGTGGCTACATGAGAAACTGTTTTAAAGCAACAATTAATTTAATAGGTTAACTTAAAAATATCAGTTTCCATCCTCAAACTAGAGATTTTAAAGGGCAAGCATGAGAACTTTTATTAATGATAATAAGAATTAATTTTGTTTGAATATGGTTGGCTTATAATTACTATGTTTTGCTTTCTTTTTGGACCCAGTTGGTGGTGTAATGTAAGGACTGATAATTTACTAAAGCTCAAGGATCCTGGTTAAAAAAAAAAATCTTCATTTTTTCTTCAGTATCTAAAATACTGACTTATGTTTGGTAATGCATGATCTCATTTCCAGAGTTCAAAAGTAGTAATGAATTCATTTAAAAAAAATCTGGTTTTAGAAATACTTCAAGCCGGGCTGTGGTGGCACATGCCTTTAATCCCAGCACTTGGGAGGCAGAGGCAGGCGGATTTCTGAGTTTGAGGCCAGCCTGGTCTACAGAGTAAGTTCCAGGACACACAAGTGAGGGTGCTATGGTTCCTCTGAGAAAGGGAACATAATACTCACAGGAGCAATAAGGGAGGCAATGTGTGGAGCAGAGTCTGAAGTAAAGGCCATCCAGCGAGTGCCATACCTATGGATTCATCCTATAAATAGTCACCAAACCCCCACACTATGCCAAGAGGCGTGTACCAAAAGGAGCATGCCATGGCTGTCTCCAGAGGGGCCCTGCCAGAGCCCTACAAATACAGAGGCAGAAACTAGCAACCAACTATTGGACTGGGATGGGGTCCCCAATGGAGGATCTAGAGGGTGGTTTGGAGGAGCTGAAGGGGTTTACAGCCCCATGGGAAGAACAATGACTTTGGACACCCAGACACCCCAAGACTTCCAGGGACTGAACCATCAACCAAGGGGTACACATGGTTCCAGCCAAAAATGAGGCAGAGGAATGCCTTGTTGGGCATCAGTGGGAGGAGTGGTCTTTGGTCAGGTAAAGGCTCAATAAAGGCCCCAACAAAGGGAAACCGACAGGGGTGGGAGTGGGGGAGGTGGGAGTGTGTTGGGTAGAGGGGCATATATATGGAGACAGGGGGTGGGAGGAGGGGTAGGGAATCTTTGGGGAGGGGGGCTTTTGGGAGGGAGGAAGTTGGGAAAGGTTTTACCATTGGCAATGTAATGAAGAAGATACTTAATTAAAAAAAAAAAAAGAAACTCTGTCTGGAAAAAAAGAAAAGAAATACTTCAATTATGCATCAATAATTTATTTAATAACAGACTACTTGATGTAATTATAAAGGACACTTATTTATTAAATAATACAATTTGAAAATAATCAATTTAAAGATGCAGGGAAGTCTGAATTGAAAGGCTATGCAAAGCCTATTTTTTGTTTCACATCTCAAAAATGTGTAAAGTTGTATGTCTACTAATGAAGCTTCATCTTTATTCACTGAGTTATGTATGTGTGTTTATAGCATGAATATCCTTTCAGCAGATAGTGTGAAAAGTCCAATACCAGGTCTATTATGTCTCCACACTCTGCAAAAACACATTAGTTGTTCAACTACAAGTGTGTATTACATGGCCTTTTACCACCATTGTTCAGTGCATGTTTTCTCTATAATCTTTGTATTTGATATATTTATATTTAACATAAAGATTATATGTATTATGCTATTCTGAAATAAGATTGAAAATAAGCAAATGTGTAATCATGTATTTTTCTACATAGGTATTGAAATACCTGTATGTGTGGTAGACCAAAGACCATTGTATAAACCTAAGCTTGGATGCCTGAAATCTTTTCTGTCTCTTGTTCATTACACATATGAATAGATGTGAAAAGATCTACACTAGAATCCAGAAGTAATAATTCTGGCTTTTGTGGAGTTAATTAACTAATTTAATGAGGATTAATGACCCGTGAAAGGTTCAGAATTGATGGACTATTTGAATTGTTTTGAGGGGGGCAAATTTCTTTTATATTTGAGATTATAATTATACCATTTCTTTCTTCCTTTCTTCCCTGCAAACAGTTCTCATTGCTTTCTTTTGCAAGAAGAAATTCATCATCCTTTTTTCATTAATTGCTGTTATATGCATATATGTATATACATATATATTCCTAAATATAACCTGCCTAGTCTGTCTGCTACTTTTATTCATATTTTTTGGCTGACCATTGGCTTTTGGTAACCAATTGGAATCTTTCTTCCTGGGAAAGGAAGACTGTTTCTCCCACTCTCAGCAAGAGTAATAGTTTCTGAGGTTGGGGTAAAACTGTGCTTATATCTGGTTTACATTTTTGCTTTTTGTTTTGTTTTGTTTTGTTTTCTTGAGACAGGGTTTCTCTGTGTAGCCCTGGCTGTCCTGGAACTCACTCTGTAGACCAGGCTGGTCTCGAACTCAGAAATCCGACTGCCTCTACCTCCCAAGTGCTGGAATTACAGGTGTGTGCCACCACTGCCCGCCTCTGGTTTACATTTTAAGAAGTGACAGGGTTTTAGATCAGTGGAAGCCCAGGCAAGCAAAGAGAAGTGGTAACTCTGCCCTTCCTTCCTGCTTGGCAGCCTTTGGACCCAGGTGTTCCCATCATCTTGGTAGTGCCAACCCACACTTCAGTGGCGACCTGCTTGCTTAGGGCAGCCTACAGATGCTATGTACTTATGTTGATGCCACTGCCTACATTGCTTTTGACATTTCTATCGTGGTGAAATTGCTCTCACATTTTTGAAATTTTTTTAAGAAAACGAAAGGTATTTGTAAAGCCTTAACATGTCAATCAGTGCCATTATTCAGTTGAGGAATTATTCTTTCAAAAGAAGAAAAACCGAAGAGCATGAACATAAGAGATAGGTAATGAGTGGAATATGTGGAAGCTTTTATGGAGTAAAAATGGAAGTAACACCACAGATCTTTGAATATCTCTAGAATGTATTTAATACAGAATTAACAGTTGTATGTCTTTGATAATTATAATGTCTCTGGGTTATTCAATCCTTACAATGGTTTGAATTGCTTTTTAAATATATTCATAATAGCAAATTCTTTGAGCTGTTCTTTGATTGTGTTTGGTATTTAAAGTAAATAACTCTTTATATGACTGTTATTGATATAAAGGTTCATTCTTAAGGATATTTTTAGGTAATCTAAAACAAAACATAGAAAGGAAAATATGAATAATTAGTGTATAGGAAATGGGGAATACATAACAGACAATGGCTTGCATTTCTGTTAAGGTTTAGTGTGAGGTCGGAGGTCAAGGTACTAATAAGAGTGTTTGGGATGTCTGCTGCCATGAAACAAAATGGAAACTTGATTGATAGCTGGAGGGCTGAAGGGAGAGAGTGTGGTGGGGAAAGCAAAGGTCAGGAAGCCATTTCCCTTCCCTGCATGTATAATGATCAGCTCTCTCCCAAACAACATGTAGATGATCATGATCAATATGGCATGTGTTGTATACATTTATATTATTATCATGAAATATTGTTAGAGAAGAAGTCAGTAGATGTATGAGTATCCTGAAAGTTAAAATAAAGTAGTTTACAGAGGTGGTCATTTTGGTACCAATTTTAAAGTAACTACAGAGTACTTTGTTTAATCACACAATCAAATGCATACAGGTATAGTTCTAAGCACGATATTAACATTTTAATTTTACATCAGTTTGGACAAAAATAGCATAAAAATGAATCTCTGGAATTTTTTTTAAATCTTTGTGTTTTTAAAATAACCTTTTTCTTTAAAATAGGTCTGGTCTGCATGAAGTCCAGCAGTTCAGTTGTGGAGCTGGTCATGCTGCTGTGTTCCCAGGTGGGTGCAAACACGGTCAAATGTCGGTGCAGAGGAAGGTCTCGTGTGCTTGTTTGACAGCTTCTTGCTTTATAAAGTTTTTGTGGCAAAAAAAGTTCTGAGTGTTATGTTAAAATAATTTCTATCTCAAAATGATTACTTATATAGTATAGATGATTTTGAACCGAGAGAGAAAGAGGGAGGGAGAGAGGGAGGGAGGGAGGGAGGGAGGGAGGGAGAGAGAGAGAGAGAGAGAGAGAGAGAGAGAGAGAGAGAGAGAGAGAGAGAGAGAAGATAAATGAGAAAAAGCAGGTTTTAGAGTTACACTAAAATGTTTGGATCCGTTGATCTTGAAATGACTGTCTTTGCTCTGTGTATTAAGGATATAGAAATAGCTTTATTTATGTAGAGTGCTTCTCTGAATTCCCTTGGGAATCATGGGTTTGTCTCCCTTTTCTGACGAGGTTATAAAATGAATAATAAATAATTTTGAATCCTTGTCATTGCTAATTATTTTTGACATACACAGTAGACTTGGGAAAATACCAACAAAGATGTGGCAGTCATCATCATAAAATGTACAAAACAAATTCCTCAGAGCAAAATTAACTCCAGTGTTTAGAAACCTTGTGGTTAGCTTTAATGATTTTTAAAACTTAAATAAAATTTATGTATCCTGTGATGTTTTGTTTTTTGTTTTTCATGTAAACAAATGAGTGTTTTTATTGAGAGTTTTCTTCTTCTGTAGTCTTTTTAAAGTGGTATCTTGCTGGTAGTAAATTCCTGTACTTAAAACTTTAAAATAACCTTTTTTAATAGGAAGGGTATTGCTTTAGAGGTCAAGGGTTTTGACCCATTTCAACACCTTTGACCTTCATTTACAACTCTCATGGTTTGCTTGCCTAACGAATAAGGATAATACAAAATTAATGTTTCTTTGCATTGATTTATTCATTTTAGTGCCTATGTTGCCAAATTTATTCAGACTGTGCTGATGGACATTTCATGAATACAAATTAAAGAATCATAGAAGGTGTGAAAAATCAATACTATGTGTTATCAATATAGTGCAATAAGAACAATTACTCCTAGAGAGTATAGCTAATGGAATTTTATAATGAACTTCAAAGGAGCAGTTGCATTTCTTAAAGGGCTTATTATTCTTTGATTTTTATGTGTATTCTTTTTAAAAATTTAACCATTTTGTTTAGAATAATTCTTTTCCAAAATCTCCCTTGGTAAAATTTCTCATTAAGCCACCTGATTTTAAATAATTGATTATTTTTCGTATGAAAGTCACCAGATAGAGTTTTATATCTGTTTGAAATCAGCTTTCCTTTTATTCCTCGTGGTTTTATCATAAGATTGTGGTTCTGTTGTTTATAGTGGTATAGCTGCTTCATATGTAAAGTTTAATAATGAAGTTTCCCCCATTAGATTAGGGTTGAATTTGGTTTGGTTCACGAAAGCTCCTTTAAATATAGCATCGTATGTATCTGAATGTCCGAAGCTGCTCAGATAAAGAATGACACATGGAAACAGCCATTTGTCATGGCTGCCACTGTGCTGCTTAGTGCTCGTCTGATCAAGTGGCATATGGAAATCACTTAGAAGAGCCAGTTTTAAAAATCAGAAAGTCTCAAGGCTTTTGTTTGAATAATGTATATTATTAGGTATTTGAAGTTCTCAGTACTTTTTTTTATGAGTACTTCAAAAAGTCCCATGGCATCTCTACGAGATGTGACACGGTGTGAAAAATGAAGCTAGAATTAGCTCCACATGTATACAGATCGTTCCAGGGTGATAATTACATTTTTCACTTTGAATTTTCCTAATTCAAAGAGGTCAACTTGGTAATCACAAAAGTGATTTATTTTGTTAAGAAGTGAACTGTCTTTTTCTAAGTGAAAGCTGAGGAGATATGAAATTTAATTTCAAGGGGACATTTTGCAGATACTGGGTGGGGATGTCTTGAGTTTGATTGATAATTTTTTTTAGTGTGAGATAGGGTGGGAAGTAAAAAGCTACCATCTTGCTAAATTTTTAATTAATTTTTTAAGAGGAGATGGAAAGGATTGAGTGCCAAAGATCAAAAGATCAGGTCAAAAACTCCTTTTTAATCACATAAATAATGGGATATGCTTATGAACTTAACATCTGCAAATTTGATTTAGAACTTTACAAATTAGTTGGTGTTAATTTCATGGCAGTTAGCTATATTCTGATTATTTTTCTTGAGTCTATTCACAACTTACTTTCTTTAAAAAATTTAATGACAAGGTACTTTATTACAAAATATACTTATTTTGTAATAATCCATACTTTATTACAAATATATTTACAGTGTAAACTAAAGATCTGATCATATGTGATTTGCTGTCAATAAACAATGTATCACTGCAAAACTCTTTAAAGATTTGGCCAACACATTTCTTCCTCTTTCCTTGTTACTAGTTGATTAAGTATTATTTCATAGTTACCCTATTTAAAAGATCTAGGCTGTGTTAGTAGAATTGGAAAGCTCTCTTACTACTAAATATTTTGCTTTTGAGTAAAGTTTATTAAATTAATTTATGTATTGAATCTCATATAAAATAACTCAGTACTAGGTCAGCATTGATCTTTTTTATTAAAATTAATTTCTTTCAATGCTGTGGACTAAATCTTGGGCCTTGCACATATTAGGCAAATGCTTTGCCAAAGACCCGCATCCTTAGCCCAAATTGCTTTCCTTAAACTATAACTATATTCAGTATTAAAGATAGTACATATTTTTAGACACACAAAAAACGTTGAGAAAGTTTTCAGCTATACCCCAAATTCAATTTGTCAAAAATGCAATTTATTAATGCCCTCCTATTTGTTGTGTTTGTGTATAAACCTTTTAAAATGATTTTAAAGAAATTATTAAATGAATGCTTCAAGTAATACTACTTCAGTGCTATATAAAGTGCCTGTGTCTTCCTCATTTGACATTAATATCATTTTTGAAAGAACTGACATTGCATTTCAGGCCACTTTATAAAAGTGTTGTGTTGCTCATCCTAATTCAGTCTGACATACATTCCAATAACACTACCTCCCTTCTTGGGTTTAAAGTTAAATTTATGAGTGTGCATTGTGAAGTGCATCATTTAAAAATGGTTTCAACCCAAAACATCTAATAAATAAATAATGTGTATGGCTACTCAGTAGTAGACTTTCTAGACTAGAAATCATTCTATCGGATACTCTACAGTCCACTATCGGAGAGGGCTGTCAGATAAATCTTGTGGTAGCGGCATTCATGTCCTGTAAATCACATATTATTGTCTGAGCCTTCTGCCAGGTCATCTATTCTTTTCCCATTTATCAGAAATGCATACAGTCTGTAGAAAAGCTAACAGCACCATGTAGTCTGGCTTGGCATCCTGTCTGAGTTATCAACTAGCAGCATAAGTTTATTTCAGTGTTTAACTGTATATTTAAAAATATAGATCAACATTGTTAATATTTTTGGAAATACTTTCTTAACATGAAGGTAATATGGGGTTGGTGATTTTTCACTCGAGGTTGCTGTGTCTTTGAATTGGCAATTAACAACTGTTGATAGTCACATAGACACATAGCAGTGTGTCACATGGACACAGTCAGCAGCCTTTGTTTTTAATGTTGGTTTTATGTTAACTTTTTTGTCTGAATATTAGTAGAATTTTCATTTTACTTTCTCTAATTTTCCTTTTTTCACCCTTATAATTCTGATTCTGTATCTTGAATTTATGTCTCCAGAGCCTTTGATATGTAATTCTGTTGTCCAGTGCTCTGTTCTTGCCCCTTTCGTTCATACATTCATCATCATGGTTGGTATCTAATTATGGATGGGTGATTCACACAGACAAGTAATTAACAAAAGCATGTTCATCATTAGGTATCTGGTGTTTGAGAGGTGGGACTTGAATGTCCTTTACTGTCATCTTGAAATCTTAAAGTTACTCAGATGTGTCATCCTTTTTTTGCCTTGATACATAATTTTCAATTCTTTATTAGTGTCTCTTATAAAATTACTCTTTTTGTTTTTGTTTTTGTTGTTGATGATAGGGTCAACATCAGGCTGTCCTGGGACTTTCCATCTGAACATGAGTTGGGTTCAAACTTGTCATCCTTTTGCCTCAGTCTCTTGAGTGCTTGGATTACTGATATACATTGTCATGCCTGGTTTATTCAGTATTTATAAGGAGTAAACCCAGGACTTTTGCGCATGCTAGGAAAATGCTTTATAGATTGAGCTATGTGTCCAGCCTCAAGTCCACCCCTTTCCCACCAATGTACTAGTATTGTAATTTACATCCTTTGGTTCTGTTAAGGTGTTAGTATGATGTCTAGAAACAGGTCAGAATACAGTTACTATCAATAGTAAATTTATATATATATATACATGTATATATATATATATTTAATAAATATATATTTACACACATACATGAATGATCCAATTACAGAATTTAAACTTTGGTGTATGTATATTTATTTGTAGAAGGCCTAAATATGATAATCTCTAATGCTTATATGGATATAGAAGATTTTCATTAAATGTTTGTTGGATCAGTGAGGAATATTATAGCTTTTTTTATTGTTGTTTGTTTCTTGGGAGAGATGGATTAGACAGGGCCTTCCTATGTATCTCACTCTGGCTTAAATCTTGTTATCCTCCTGCTTCAGCCTCAAGGTCTGGGATTACTAGAGTACTGTATCTACATAGTAGTGAAATAACTAATTGATTTGATTTTATAAGAGCTAGTTCTTTTCACACTCAAAATTTTTTGTTTGTGTAGCCCAGACTGGTCTAGAGCTAGCTGTGCTTTTGCCTGTTTCTTCTGTGTTGGGATTACATGCTTCTATGCTATCTCCTAATGACCTCTTTTGAAGAAATTTTGTGTACATTCTTTGTGTCTGTCTGTCTCCTTTGAACTACTTTGATTTCCTTTAAGCCACTTCATTGGCCTAAGCCTAGCATTCTTTTCTTGCATCTGACATAATAAACAGTGTTGAAATATTGAACCTCAGGTTTTTGAAAAATAGCACATAAATACAAGTAAATTAATATCTTGGTATGTGGCTGAAAGTTTGAAAAAAATCCAGTTTATATTTAAGTAGAAGGAAATTACTATTTTCTTCCTCCTCACTCAAAGCTGTTTGTATAGCAACAGATTTAGAAAATCTACTAAATGTTGAAACATATTCTTTGACATGTTGTAAATATTCTATATCCTTTGTAACCAACCACTTTTATTAGGTAAATAGTACTTTGGGGGACAATTGATTTAAGATTAGTTTATATGTACCATGGTACAACCAGGATTAATACAGTTTTATATTTCAGCATTTTTATTATGTTACTCTTTCTGTTTTGATGTTTTTATACCCCTTCTTTGGAATACACTTTTAGAAAATTAGTGGATATAAATTGACTGTTTCTCAGCTTTTATTATTGCTAATAACTATGATATTTTGATCACTAATGGAATAAGAATCAATAGCATAGACCCTATCATTAATATGGGAGAAAAAAATCTTCCATTGTAATCAGTCAGTTCTGTCACAGAGCAACTGTGAGCACTTTATCTGTGTAATTTGCAGTAAATGGAAGAATAGGTATTCTCAGTGAAGTGTTCAGAGCTAATTTAATTTTTGTGCAGTGTACATAGTTGACCTTATAAGATGATGCTAAAGACCTTTCCAGCTAGATAAGACATTTCTGACAGCTACAGATGATAGTTGAATTGATCATAAAAATCTTAGAATAACTGACAATTAAAAAACAGACATCAGCTTATTAACCCAATATTTTGAATTGTTTCAAAATTTTATAAAAATAACTTTATATTTGAAGGTGGGAACCTTTGTCTTCATACAACAGCAAGAACACACAAAAATCAAAGTAAATCAAGGGTATTATTTATTTCATGAAAATGTGTATTAAAATGTTGAAATCAAATGGTATGTTAGTGAACATGCTCTGTATCCCGTTCTTTGTTTACATTTTGATGTCGACTTTTCTTTGATATTAATTAAAGTGCTTTTTACAACCAAAGAAAAACATAACTTTATTTTACATACTGGGTTCAGTTTGAAATACAGGCGTCCCGTTGCTTTACCAGCACACTAGGATTTAGAAAACACAACTTTAAAAGGTACATTTTGTGGAATGGGCAGTACACCCTGTGGCTCAGCGGTCTAGTCAGAAGGATGAGACCATGCTGGCTATGTAACGACATCTTTGAACATTATTCTCAAGGGTGGTAAATGCAAAACAAAGTAATATCAACTGGCACTTAATTCTGCAAGCTCCCTGCTGATTGAGGTATTCAGTGAAATGGAACTCTTCCTGACAGGAAGTCAGCTTGTGAGTATGGAGACATTTGAAAATAGAGTGTGTTTTAATTTGACTCCCTGCTGTTTTACAACTCCTCTTTTTAAATTTTGGATTGAGTAAAGAGGAAAAGGGAGGAACACAGTGGGAATATCCAGAGTATGGCATGTCTCTTTGATTTTTAAGGTAACTGTGAGTATAGGTCAGTGCCTGTTTCACAGTCATTATTGCTTTTTTTGGGGGGGGGGGCTTGGTGCTCCCCCTCCTAATTCAACTTTAAATCAGTCTTCTAGTTGTATTACAAAAGGTTAACTTAAAACTGTAGTTTTAAATTTCCTTTGATTAATCTTCCTTTGATGCCTTTTTTAAAGGATCAAGTATAACATTTTTTACACAAAGTATTCTTATGATATAATAGATTTCAGTCAGTGTACTTTATTAAATTTGGCCTCTCCAGCCTTTTTTATCTAGAGTTACAAATTTAAATTAGATTTCTCTTTAAAGCATCTACACTGTTTGTTGAGTTTTGAGATAAGGTTATTTTGTGTGCTGTAGTACCTTCACAGGCACACTCATTCTGTAAGCATTCCATCTATTGTATCTTGATAGTACCTAACTTTTGGTCATGCCATAACGTAGGCACATCTATCTTATGACATAGATGTTTAGATGTTACATCATGATGCTAACAAGATATGAAGCTAAGTGACTGGATATTTTTGAAAGAAACGATTGAGGGAGGAAAATTCCAGGATGACTGATTTTTAATATTTGTCAACATTTTTCCTCCTGTTACTGGCTAACAAATAACATTGAGTGGATCAGTTTCTTTTAAATTCCAAAGATTTGGTTTCTTACTGAGAACTATGAGTGTACTACGATCTTGTTAGCACTCACTAATAAGTGGTTATTAACCTAGAAAACTGGAATACCCAAAACATAATCCACACATCAAATGAGATACAAGAAGAAAGGAGGAGTGGCCCCTGGTTCTGGAAAGACTCAGTGAAACAGTATTCGGCAAAACCAGAACGGGGAAGTGGGAAGGGGTGGGAGGGAGGACAGGAGAAGAGAAGGGGGCTTACGGGACTTTCGGGGAGTGGGGGAGCTAGAAAAGGGGAAATCATTTGAAATGTAAATAAATTATATCGAATAAAAAAATTTAAAAAAAAGAAAATAAACATCTTTAACATAAAAAAAAAAAGTATACAGAACTGCTTGTGGAATAAGTAGGCCACAATATTGAAGTTGTTGTACTGACTGTGTTTCCAGCACACAGAATCTTCTCTCTCCATCAGTCTCCTCAGTGCCTCTGATTTTCCTCTCAGGAAATTAATTTATGTCTTATATCTTTATCTCACAAAATAAAACAACACTATTTTCATTTCTGTGATCACTATCTATATTTATAATCACATGTCCTGTCCAACCTGATTTCATTATTGAACCATAAAGTATTAACTCCAAGAACTTCTCAAAGCCCAACAGCTTTTGCATTCTTTTCCATATAAATAACAGTTATGGGTCACATTGGCTTTTTTGTGTAGATGTCACAGGTTACTCTACCACACTGGTTCTTATCATGCTGATTGCTCTTCCTTGGAAGGCTAGTGTGCCAGAATTCAGGAAGCATTGGCAGTGTTAGTAACCTCAGTGTCAAAAGTCTGCTTTGTGAAATCCAGTCCTTATTTAAACCACCTTTATTTTAATATATTTCATGTTTAATTTATAGATTTTCAAAATGTTTAAAAACTTACTAAATATATCATTCAAAATTTGTGTTACATGATGGTTCTCAAAGTTTTGTCAGTTTGGATAAAGGATGAATATCATTGGAGAAGTTTCTCTTAAGAATCAGAATCTGCTTCAAAAACTATACTAAGTACACAGGTGATAGATTTCTTCATTACTTCATCTTACCTCTTGAAATTCATACATTTATCAAAACGGAACATTGCACATGTAAATAATATACTTAAATACCACAATTTTGAGCATCATGTTGAGACAGAAAAGGCTTCAGATCTAAGAGAATCAGATTTTTGAGTTACTTCTATTGCTATTTGAGCTATGTTGTAGGTAGAATGGCTGGCATTGTGGTGTCCATCCTGAGCATGCCGCAGGACCTCTGTGCTGTCCTCGGCATCAGCTAACATCCAATTAAGTACATCGATAAATATTTGAAGATTACTAAATCTTGTGCCTTTCTACAATCAAAGTCATTATTTGTATGGTTGGCCAGTGGGTTATGGCTCAACACCTAAGAAATTAATATTCCTTGTATGTTTCTCGGTATATGTTTAAAATCTAAGACCAGAGTTTTATGGATATACGTAGTATGATGTTCATATAATTTTACTTCTGAAGACATATCATTTCACAACATAAACATAAATCTTACTTGCTCATGATGAATTCTAACCAAATGTGTATGTTTTTATAATTATTCTTTATTTGAAGTTATACTTGAGCACTGAATTAAAATCTCATTTTATATTAACCTTGACAGTATTTCAATGAATTATATATATGTATGGTAGTTAGTGTGCAGAATTAGATGACTCCAAACAGCAGGAAAGTTTCTGCTTTTAGTTAAAAACTGCTGTTTTCTGTATGGGTTTATTTACCACATGTTTAATTCTTAATGCTGTGTGCCGTGGGACTGTGCATGTGAGAGGCTGCATAAAGAGCTCAGCCTCTGAGTCTACGGCTGTTACTTGGTACACAATAATAAAGGCACTCTTTTATTGGGTTACTTGTAATTAACTTCAGCACTAGACATCCAGATAAATCATTGGTAATCTGTTTTCATTAGATTTTTATTTTTTTTTTTAAACTGAGTTAATGTACTTGTTTCTGTTGTGTTTTTACATATGGATTGAGGTTGTAATTGCTTTTTGGAATTAGTCTGTCACAGAACAGCTATATGTACATTGAAGAAATGATTGCAGCAAACTAATAAATTTTATGTAATATTTTGTAAAGATTTGTCACTTGAATAAATATTCAGTAGTAACATTGTTTTGTTGTGAAACTTAATACTGATTTTATTCTTCCAAGTCAAAAAGGGTCTAGACATTTGAACAGTTAAAGTGACAGCAATTATTAATTAGAAAATATTTATGCTTTTTGTATTATAAAGTTCTGGCAATGTGAAGATAACCAGAAGTATCAGTTTCTATTCATCAATTATTGGAAAGTCTTAATTTTAAACATTTACAACTGAACATTCTATCCTTCATATATTTTCTTTTTTGCTTATGTTTGATGAATAGCTCTTTACATAATGACTGAGGTTTTATATTAATTTATACTCATACTTTTTATGATCATCAGTTTATAATAAAAATTATAGAAACAGACACCTTTATAGAATGTTATAGAAACGTTTCCATATGTATATGTCTGGCTGAGTTCAAGATAATAATATATGTTAATCCAAACCAAATTTTAGAAAGAAACAGTGAGTGCATGTGGAACATGCTTCTAAATCTGTAGGAGAGGCTTTAGAGAATAATTTAATTCTATGATATTAAAATCTTTATTTGATCATTGTGAAATGAGTGTTAAGCGTACTGAGGGTGGAGGTGAGAACCTTGAAGAAAAGTGGACAGGTCATGAAACTAATGCTTTAAAAAGTAACTTGATTGGTGAATACTTTTTATTACATTGAGTACTTTAGATGGCTTAAAAATGTTCAAAAATAATTAGCTGTTTTATATAGTTGTAATGGATGTCTTTCATGCTCTCCCTCCAGCAGTCTTTAATGAACCCTCCTTGTAATTTCAGTTCAAGCTTTGAGATTCCCTGAAGACTTGACTTCAGACCTCAAAGGGCACGAGTTGCCATATGTCTGGAGAGGCTGAGTTGCAATGCAGACTGACCATGTACTAATAGCACACATTTATATAGCTCCTGAGTGTGGAGCCCTGATAGTCTTAATGATGATCATCTGTGGGGAGCTTAAAGCTAGGAAGGCTTAGAACAACTGTGCTGTCTATGGAAACCACACTTTCTATATTGGACAGCGAAATATACTAACAAAGAATTGAATTAGGAAATTATTAGAAATTCATTATTGATTGAAGAATGATTTTTAGACATACTTGAAAACAAATTAGGATATATTCAGATAATTAAATGTTTGAGTATGTGTTGTTATCCTTATATTTTGTAGTTTATAAACCTCTATTCACTCAATTCTACAGCTTATACATTCCATGAATACTTTTAAAATATCCATTTCTTTTGTACGTAGGGTTTCATTTGATGTTGCTGCTTTGCTAACAAGTATAAAATTGAGCTGTTTGCTCAGATTTTAATAGAATTCATTTTCTCTCATTTTTAACTTAATAGTTACTTAGAAATGTGTTTCATTTACTTGTAGAGCCATACTATGCTTTTATATAAAAATGGGTTCACAAAAATGAGACTGGTACTTCTCCAAGGGCAGTTACTTGTTTCTACTGTCACAGAAGGACATTCCACCTGAAGTGAAGATGAAGTCAGACAAAATGAACATACAAAAATCAATAACATTTTATATACCTATATTATGTTTAGAAATCAGTCTCATTTTAAAATGGTTACCATAAATAGAAAAGAAAAAAAAACTAAGAATATTGTTGACTCCGTAAATATAAAAACATTGACTAAAAATTAAAGAGTATACCAAAATCTAGAGACATTCCATGTTCTTTGACTGTCACAAAGAACTAGATGTTCATACTACAGAAAAGGATATACAGATTATCATTTGCAGAAAAAGATAAAAGCAATTCTAAAATTAAATGGAACCTTGAGAGAGTAATTAGTCAATGCAGTCTTGAATAAAAAAAAAACATAGCTGAAGAAATAACAATAAATGTCCTTCAGGTAACTTAAGGCTGTTGTGGCCAGAAAAAACACAGTCTTGACTTTAAAATGAACACAAATGTGAGTGAAACAGATAAGAGTGCCAACACAGGTACAGCTAACTGACTTTTACCAACAATAAAAGCATATTGGAGAAGAGTTTTTGGCCAGAATTTAATACCAACAAAAGTGTATATTAGTTTCCAGACAGATTCAACTAGACATCTGTCTCGCAAGATGTATTAAAAACCCACTCAAAATGGAGTCAGGACTTGCATATTAAACTTGCAACTAATATTCTTCCATTAGAGAATATAGCAGAGACAGTTGGATATTTTTGTGCATTGCTTTTCTGGGAGAGAATAACAATTTAGCGAACCAACAAAAAGAAAGAATAGAGAAATACAGTTATCTCAAATCTCAGCGTCTCCTGTTGTCAAGAGGAACAGCGAAGGGTGAAGAGGAGGCATGCATACTGAGAGATAATGTTTGCAAACTGTCACGTAATAATAGATTAGGATTTTGAATATATAACAAACTGCAAGAAACTGAGCAGCACCTAGAAGTATGAAAACTAAAGTCCTCTGAGTAAACTTTCGTAATCTGTACACCTGGAAGGCAAAGGCAGAAGGATGAGGAGTTCAAAGCTGGCTTTGATTTGATAGAATGTTTGGTTTTAAACTGGCCTACAGGAAACCCTGTGTCAGCAGAGTAGAAAGTCTAAAACCAAAATTAAGTCATGGCAGAAATTCACAAATTATTTGAATAGACTTTTCAAGAGCAGATAGGCCAACTTCTAAAAAGTATATAAAATGCTTAGCTTGTTAATCATAAAAAATACTCAAAAGGTTAAAATACAATTTAGAAATAATTTAGGGTCACAAAGTAAGAAGTTATTTCACTGATTATCAAAACTGATGACTTCTCAAAAGAAATTGATAGGAAAAATTAATGTAATGAATCTTATGAAAATGTGGCCTGAGTTTATGTGCTTTTGAATATGTTAAATTTTAGAGATTACTCTTTTAAACTTTATTACCTTTAAAATATAGGCAAAGCCATGTAGTATACTTTCAAGAAATAAATTGTATGATGGTTTTATTTATTTATTTATTTATTTATTTATTTATTTATTTATTTATAAAACTGAAGTTTATCTCAGGAAGTTAGAAATTAAACTAAATTAATAATCAGCATGTGGTTTATTTTTCTCAATGTTTGTTTGAGGAACATAGAGAATTCATGTAACACCATTAGTAAAGGCTTTCTTTTTCTGTCAGAAAAACCTTTCCTACCCAGACACATGCTTGGCGTTTGTGGGGTGGTGGTCTTCCTGCTTGTGCTCACACTTGTGACTACGTGGCTTCAGACATTAGTAACCTTAGGTTATATCATAGTACAAATTGATTAGGCAACAGTTACAGTCCTCGGATGTGATAATCAATTAAATATAGCTTAGGCACAGGTATGAAATTATTGACTGTGCTGCTTTTTGAGTCCTTCCTCTTGAAAGTGCTGAAGTGTGCTTTGAAATTACTTACTTGCATTAGTGGTTGGATTTGAGGCTTTTAACGTGTTTTCATCAGGACCTCTGGGGAAAGGATAACCAAGACCTTTAAATGTACTGTGCATTTTGCATCACTACATAATTGTAAATACTGTGATGAAATATTGAAATGTTCATGAAAGATGATGACCATTAAGCTTTTTTCTCAACTATTAAAACTCACTAAAGGTTGTATTGAGCTGTGGTTTATAAAATTGTTTAGACTAACGCCTTGTTGATAATTGTTTCTGAGTGGGGAAAAATGTCTTCAAACACCATGATTAATGAATATTCTTTTTAGTTTTGGCAACTTCCACAAATTATTGTAGAGAGTGTTTTATTATAAAGAAAATGTATTGGCTTTGAACATTGTGATTATCAAAAAACAATCAAAGGGCGTTTTATCTTAGGCTCCAGCTCCCTTCTCATATGCATTGTTAATTCTGAACAGAATTATCTGTTGCTGATTATATTATTCCTTTTACTTAACCAAAACAACAAACAGAAAAGGATTTATAGAGCCCTCTGTATGAACAAGATGTCCAGTGATAAATTCGAATTTTTGAGTGTCTACAAAAATTGTAATTCTCTAGTTGTTTTATGCACCTTCTTGTCTAACTTATATTTTCTGTTCTTTAAAAACTATTTTAAAGGTAAGATTTAATAGGCTTTATTTTACTAGTTTCATGAGTAATATCATTAAAAATTTATTTTTGCGAAATTTTTCATTTAGTCAGAAACCTAAACATTCATGCTATTTTTAAAGGTAATTAAGACTATGTATATATCATTTTAGTCAATTCTTTTTTAAAAGACTTATTTGTTTAGTTTGTGAGTGTTTTACCAGCATGTACACCTGCATGCCAGAAGAGCTCATTAGATCTTATTGGAGATGGTTGTGAGCTACCATGTGGTTGCTAAGAATCAAACTCAGGAACTCTGGAAGAGCAGACAGTGTTCTTAACCACTGAGCCAGCTCTCCAGTCCTTTAGTCAATTCTTTCTTTTTTTTAATTATATATTTTTTATTTACATTTCAAATGATTTCCCCTTTTCTAGGTCCCCACTCCCCGCAAGTCCCATAAGCCCTCTTCCCTCCCCCTGTTCCTCCATCTACCCCTTCCCGCTTCCCTGTTCTGGAATTCTCCTATACTCTTGCACTGAGTCTTTCCAGAACCAGGGGCCACTCCTCCATTCTTTTTGGACATCATTTAATATGCGGATTATGTCTTGGGTATTCAAAGTTTCTAGGCTAATATCCACTTATCCGTGAATGCATACCATGATTGATCTTTTGAGACTGGGTTACCTCACTTAGTATGATGTTCTCCAGCTCCATCCATTTGTCTAAGAATTTCATGAATTCATTGTTTCTAATGGCTGAATAGTACTCCATTGTGTAAATATACCCCGTTTTTTTTATCCATTCCTCCATTGAGGAACACCTGGTTCTTTCCAGCTTCTGGCTACTACAAATAGGGCTGCTATGAACATAGTGGAGCATGTGTCCTTATTGCATGCTGAAGAATCCTCTGGGTATATGCCCAGGAGTGGTATAACAGGGTCCTCAGGAAGTGTCATGCCCAGTTTTCTGAGGAACCGCCAGACTGATTTCCAAAGTGGTTGCATCATCTTGCAATCCCACCAGCAGTGGAGGAGTGTTCCTCTTTCTCCACATCTTCGCCAACACCTGCTGTCTCCTGAGTTTTTGACTTTGTGAGGTGTGAGGTGAAATCTCAGGGTTGTTTTGATTTGCATTTCCCTAATGATTAATGATGTTGAATATTTCTTTAGGTGTTTCTCAGCCCTCCGAAGTTCTTCATGTGAAAATTCTTTGTTTAGCTCCGTACCCCACTTTTTAATGGGGTTATTTGGTTCTCTGGGTTCTACCTTCTTGAGTTCTTTGTATATATTAGATATTAGCCCTCTGTCGGATTTAGGGTTGGTGAAGATCCTTTCCTAATCTGTTGGTTGACGTTTTGTCCTCTTGACAGTGTCCTTTGCCTTACAGAAACTTTGTAGTTTTATGAGGTCCCATTTGTTCAGTGCTATCCCCATAAAAATCCCAACCCAGTTCTTCATAGAGCTAGAAAGAGCAATTCTCAAATTCATCTGGAATAACAAAAAACCCAGGATAGCTAAAACTATTCTCAACAGTAAAAGAACTTCAGGGGGATTCAGTATCCCAGACTTTAAACTTTACTACAGAGCAATAGTGATAAAAACTGCATGGTATTGGTACAATGTCAGGCAAGCGGATCAATGGAATAGGATTGAAGACCTTTAGTCAATTCTTGATCTGACTTATTTTTAATTTAAAAGAAAAGTATTATTTTGTTTGATGTCTTCATTTAGGGCACTGTATATTTTAATTGTTTTTTTATATAGTTATAAGTACTAATTTCAACATGTTTTCAGTCTAACTTCATTAATCCTATTTATATTTTTTCTGGAATCTGAATGGAATATTTTATGATTTTATTTTTAGGTAAGAATTCATTGGGTAAAAATAAAATCAAAATAAAGTTTACCAGCTTATTGAAAATATAGACAAGAGTATGTTCATGTTTTTATATGAAATTTGAATTATATAATGAATCCTCTTTGAGTACACTTCTGAATAATATAATATGAATTTGAATACAAGATGATACTGTCAAAGATAAACAATTTTGAGATTAGTTTTAGATTCAGTTTGACTGTCATGGTTCTATGATCAGTGAGAGTGGAGTGTGGGACTCTCTGCCCTGGATCCAAGGACTTCTCTATAATTTCTGCTTACCTTCATTTCCTTGCTGGCCCTGTGAGAGGAAATGTGGGTGTGCTGCTTGCCCTTTTTCAGGATAAATTCTTTCATTGAATTCGATTGCTTTTAGTTGGACCACATACTTGTTAATATCATTTGCCCTAAAGAAAAGGGCTTCAAGCCAAATCGAAATATCTGTTTTACACTTGATTTCATTTACATTAGTGAAAGGAATTTAGGGTTTCCATAATCTGTTGCATGACAACAGATGATGAATTTTGAGAAACTATACTATAGTCTTTTCTTTCCTAAATGCTAACAAGGGTTAGAATAATAATACCTAGAATAGAAGCATTTTAAAGTTGTGTTTACTGTGACAAAATCTAGTGTAAAATGTCCAAGGACATATCATCTTTATGTCAGGATGAAGAAAAATTTTTATGCCTTCTTCTTTTTTTTAAATAATACATTGCTCTTTCTCCCATTTGGAAGATCTTGTCATCGGATGCCTTTGCATGCTTACTTAGTTTTGAGTTTAATTTTCATTATACCACGAGTACTCACTAGTGTGATACAGTGTTCACCGTTGGGAAAGTTTGAGTCATTCAGCACAACCATGCCATGCTGTCTTAGTTTTTCAGCTTTTTTGGCTTCTTAAAACACAATGTCGAACAAATGTGGTTACAAAAAAATTAAAAGTAGAAGAGAAATATTCACATATTCATATGTAATTTTCTTGAAGTTTCATAGAATTTAAAACTGCACTAATTACTACATTCATAAATATTATTTGTTAAATGATGAGCAATGGCCAGTAACTGAGTACAGTCTTTCATTTTAGAGTTTAAGAAAAAACAAAAAAGGACATCTAACTATAACTAGGATTGAAGTATTAAGAAAAAGGATATGTGTGCAAGTTTATGTAAATACATAGAGCAAGATGTAGAGATAGGAACATGTCAATGTGCAATCACGACAATATTCACTGGGATTTCTAAAAATATTTCAGCTCATAATGACTTTATTGTATTAATGCTTATTTTATATAAATGTTGAGAGTAAGTATAAAAAAACTTCATTTGAACATACTCTACTGATTGATTTTCTTCCTAGGCCTTTTAATGGACATTGTTTTAGTGGATAAAGTTAACATATAAATTTTTAATGATTAATGAATATAGTTGGAAATTTATACTACTTATTGCTAGGTTATATGCCAGTAAATTATAGTTTTCAGTTTATAACTGATTTGTTCCAACTCATTTTCTCTATGTTATTAATGGCCGTTTCTTGCAGGAGTATACTCTAGTTACTAAAATTTTTATACTACTCAATTCTGTCTTCATTTTGACTATCTTTTAAAAATATTATCTCTGTAATATTTTCTGCTGCTGCTGCTGATATAAATCCATGTTCTGTTTAGTTAGTATATAACAATTTGACACAAAAGTGGCAGGCAAAATATGGACTGGCTCTTTTGGTTTACACTGAAGCAGGTGCTCACTTCCTTCAATGCGACTTTCTGTCTCTTTGTATCTGTGTTCACAGGGCTGTGTTGAGTTAGCAGCAGGTTTGGCATACTGTCCCTTTTATTACTAGAGAGAACTGAAATAGATACGGACGCTGTTTTGTTGTGATATTAAGGAACTAACCTAAGCATAATTTCCTAAGCTCTTTCTCATTGTTTTCTTAGGAGTGGCAGAATTCTATTCAGAAGAACGCAGGCCTTGCTTTTATTGAACTTGTCAATGAAGGAAGGTAATTTATTTTATATTCATTTATATTTTACTTTAAAATATTCTTTTATTCTTCCATATGAACTGATTATTTGGATTCTGTATTTGTTGTTTTTGAATCAATATTTTAGCACTTTTGGCTATTGATTACTACAATTATGCCAACCTGTGGTCATTCTATAATTTTCATGGTTACACTGATGAGGTTCTCATTTTCAATAATTTTATCTGGGTATAGCAAAAATAAACTGATATTTTCTATTTGTAGTATAAGAAGACAAATTTATTCATAACTTCCTTTAAATTTTTTGTTTGTAGAACCATTTTTTTTTTTTTTTAGAATTTGATGTCTGTGTTTTCTTCTCTTATGTCATTGTCTGGATATGAGGAGAAGCACAAGTCTACTTTGTGTTATGATTTTGTGAGAAATTTTTATGGGTTATCAGCAGGTATGATTTTCACTTTAAAGAGCTGAAATAGAGAATTCAAAAAATGAACAATTACTGATAGAAAGAAAAGCACTGGCAGTATAGAAACAAAAAGGGAGGTACTGTTTTAAAAAAAATGAAAGAGCTCCTAGAGGTATCGCCTTCCCTCATCTCAAATTGTATACAAAAGCATACATATTATATGTATTGGCATAGAAACACACAATACTCAATGGAATCAAATTGAAGAACCATATATAAGTCCACACTCCTGTGGACACCTGATTTTTGATATTGAATCCAGAAATACTCACTGGCCAAACTGGATAACTACATATAGATGACTCCAAGAAGATCCATACTTATCACCCCGCACAATACTCAACTCCAAATGGATCCAACACCTCAACATAAGGCCAGATATACTGAATCTGTTAGAAGAAAAAATAGTAAATATTCTTGAACTCATTGATACAAGGAAAGACTTTGTGAACTGAGCACTGCTAGCACCACACTATGAACAGCAATTAATAAATGAGGCCTCATGAAACTGAAAAGTTTCTGTATGCAGAGGATACCACCATGGGGACAGAGCCTTAGGCTACAGAATGGGAACTGATTGTACTAGCTACATATCTGATTGAGCATTAAGATCTAAGATATTTGACAAATTAAAAAAAAATAGACTGTAAAAAAACAAAGATAATTAAAAAAAAAGAAAACAACCCAGTTTTAAGAATAAGTTGCAGAATTAAAGATAATTCTCAAAAGAAGAAACACAAATGGCTGAGAAACTCGTAAAGAAATGTTTAGTATCCTTAATCATCAGGGAGGTGCAAATCAAAACTATTTGGGAATTTCATCTTATATCAGTTAGAACAACCAAGATAAACAAATGGCATCTCATGCTGGTCAGGGTGCAGAGTGAGGGGTACACTTACTCATTGGTGCTGGAAATGCCAATTTATACAGCCACTTGGCAAGCCAGTGTGGTGGTTCCTCAGGTTGCTGGGAATTGATCTGTCCCAAAGATGCAGCTGTGCCACTCTTGGACATATACCCAAATATGCTTCATTCTGCTATAGAGGCACTTGCTCACCCATGTTCATTCCTGCTCTAGTCATAATAGGTAGAAACTGGAAACAGCCTAGATGTCCCTTATCAGATGAATGGATAAAGAAAAGTGGTACATTGTACAATGGAGTATTACTCCTCTGTTATAAAAATGAAGTCATGAATTTGGCAGGTCAATAGATGAATCTAGAAGAAATCATCCCATGTGAGGTAACTAAGGCATTTGCAACTCCATAGGAAGACCAATAATATCAACTAACCAGACCCCCCAGAGCTCCAAGGACTAAACTACTAACCAAAGAATACTCATGGAGGGACCCATTCTTCCAGCTGCATATGTAGCAGAGGATGGCCTTATCTGGCATCAATGGGAGGAGTGGCCCTTGGTCCTGTATTGGCTTGCTGCCCAGTGTAGGGGAATGCTAGGGTGGTGAGAAGGGAGAGGATGGGTGGGTGGGTGTGGGGGCACCCTTATAGAAGCAGGGAGGAGGGGGTATGGGATAGGTGGTTTGTGGAGGAGAAACTGGGAAGGGGGATAACATTTGAAATGCAAATAAATAAAATAACCAATTTTTAAAAAATGAAAAAGAGAAGAAAGCAAAAATAGTATTCAGTTATATGTGGATGTTAGCTGATAAAAGTCTTCGATAAGCTATTACCCACATAACTACAGAAGTTACATATATAGAGGAAGAGAATCAGGGAAAGAGTTGTAAGAGGAAGGGAGGAATAGTAATGGAGATTATAAGGGAAGGAATACCTAAAACTAATGACCATTTGAGGGATCATAAGCTTCTAGTGTTGCTGCTAGGTTATATCTAGTTGAGTTTTAGGCCTAAAGGGTCCCATGGAAATTCCATAATTCTCTGGCTATTGTCAGGCTATTGGCTGCTCTCCAGAAACTGATAGCAAGGCCAGATTGCTAAAAGAACACCTATAGTAGTCACTGAACATATAGAAGACTCATACTTACCTAGGGCCTTTACCCCTATGGGCTAGTGTTAATTATTGGTATTGTAAGGTAGTCTTCACCTTATCAAAGGAGAAAGGTAAACACCAATCCATCTATAAAGTCTTATAAGCTACAGCGATGACTTTCCTGCAGGATGTGGTAGTGCAACATTGGCACAAATCTCATGGGAATAACTGACCCATATCTGATCACACTTAAGCCCTGCTCCCTAAGATGGAACCCGAGATTGGTGGCCAAGAACTAGAGACCAGATATCTCAGGAACCTAGATGATAACCAAATATTTTTGTTCTGCTAAAGGAATGTAGCCATAAAATGACTCCTCACAACATTCTGTTATGCCCAGATCAGTTTTTGCCCAGCCATCATCATAGAAACTTTCTCCTACAATAGATCAGTGCAAATAAAGATACTCACAGCTGGGCAATATGTAGAGAGTGAGCGACCTGGGGACACTCAGTGTTAAATGGGATATTTCCATCAATTCCTACAGGATTCATGGGGCCTTGTGGAAGAGGAGGCAGAATGATGTATAAGGCAGAGGGGATAGAGGACATCTCACAAGACCACAACACATATGAACTCACAGACTATGGCAGTGTGCACAGGATGTGCTACCTTCTGAATCAGATGGATTCCCAGCACTGAGAGCAGAAGTAGGCACAAGCTCTAACCCAGAAGCTGTGCCTAATTGATAAGTGTTCACAAAGGAAAATGAGTTCTCCAGCAGAGTTTTACTGGGGATGCAAACAGCTCTTAAGGCCAGGACCCATGTCCAGCAGTAGATGGCTAGCACAAAACAAACTCAGTGCATGTTTTTTTGGATTTTTTTCTCATGAGATTTTTACAGGGAAAATTTGTTTTGTTTTATTTTGTTTTGTTTTTACTTCAGTGAAATATATTATGATATTAGTGTGTATATCAAGCCTTCTGGTTTTGGATTTTAGGAAACTTCTCTGCGTAAGACTATATGTATCTCTGCATCTATGTGTTGTGTATTTCATGTTTTTTGTGAGGGTTCTTTTCTTTCTGTTTGTTTGTCATTCTGGTTTGTTTTTGTTTTATTTTATTGTTATTTTCTAGATGCCTGTTTGTTTTCTAAGAGGAGGCAGAAAAGGATGTAGAGTCCCATAGGAGAGGAGGTTGTAGCATTCTCAGAGGTGCTGGGGAAAGGAAACTGTGATTAGAGCATATTGTATGAAAAACATCTATTTTCAATAATAGAAAGAATGAATGATTTATAAGGTAAAACAAATTGAGGAAACAAGAATGATGAGTAGGTTGCTTTGAGTCTTTTTGTGATGGCTGAGCTTGCATTAATGGACTGGGAGACTTAAAGTATAGATTAAAAGGTTGATGGTTTTCCAGGATGGTATCCTAATCAAAAGTAATGTTTCAGGGATGCTTGTTTATATTGCTTGGCTGACCTCATCTGTATACTAACTTAGCATGGAAAAACAGGTGAAACTTAAGCAAAGAACATAAGAATTGAAATATATTTCCAAGGGTCAGTATTCTTTATCACAAAAACATTAGAAAATGGTAAATATAGATATTTTGGTTGATATGTGAATATTTATGATATTAGGTATTACCAAGCACTTTTATACCTTTCACCCTCAGTTTCTACATCTATTAATTGATTCAGTACTTATTATAATCTATTTTAAATTGTTCTTAACTTCGAGCATATGGCAGTAAACAGGTAATTATTTTTGTGGAGCTTATATTCTAAGGAGCGGTGACAGATGGTAAACCATGGACAAAAGAAGTTGTGTAATACATGAATGGCGAGTACTATGGGAAAGAAAGTACAGAGCGCAATGGATGAGAGGCTATTTCACAGAAAGCTTTGAAGGAAGGATGCATGTTTGGCTTACAGTTTAAAATATTATGGTTTCATTAGGATTTATTGCAGAGGTGGTATTTGGCCATATACATGCTGCATGTACCACAGGAATATGCACACACAGTTATTCTCAGACAAGAGAAAAATCACTGTACGTGTGGGAACTTTCTTATATCTGAAGAATAGTGCCAATGTAGCAAAAACTGTGATTAAATGAAGAAAAGCACAAGGAGGAATGTCAGTTGATAGTATAGATAAGGTTTATGGGAACCTGAGAAATTATTTTGCCAAAAGATCAACTGTAGGGCTAAGTAGTGATCCTAACTCAAAATGATGGTCACTTACACTAGAGTCCAACAGGAGTAGGTAAATACCTGGTAGACACATGTATGCATGTATGTATGTATGTATGTATGCATGCATGCATGCATGCATACATGCATCTATCTATCTATCTATCTATCTATCTATCCTCTAAAACTCCAGATTTTGCTCCCCTCCTGATCCACCCTCTAACTATTCCACATCCCATACTTCCTCCCTGCCCCTCTGTCTCCACCCCCCACCCTACCCCACCAGACCTGTACACTCCCTGGGGCCGCCAGTCTCTTTAGGGTTAGGTGCATCTTCTCTGACTAAACCCAGACCCAGAAGTCCTCTGCTGTATATGTTTTGGGGGCCTCATATCAGCTGGTGTATGCTGCCTGGTTGGTTGTCTAGTATCTCAGAGATCTCTGGAGTCCAGGTTAATTGAGACTGCTGGTCCTCCTATAGGGCCACTCTCCTCCTCAGCTTCTTCCAGCTTTTCCCTGATTCAACCACAGGGGTCAGCAGCTTCTGTCCATTGGTTGGGTGAAAAAAATCTGCATCTGAAAATATCTTTCAACTGCTTATTGGGTCTTTGGGAGGGCAATCATGATAGGTCCCTTTTGGTGAGCACTCCATAGCTCAGGTCAGGTGATAGTGTCAGGTCTTGGGACCTCTCCTTGAGCTGGATCCTACTTTGGACCTGTCCCTCGACCTTCTTTTCCTCAGGCTTCTCTCCATTTCCATCCCTGCAGTTCTTTCAGACAGGAACAATTATGGGTCAGAGTTTTGACTGTGGGAGGGCAACCCTCTCTCTCACTTGATGCCCTTTTTTCTGTTGGAGGTAGACTCTACAAGTTTAGGATTTATTATGGGATAGATGTGAATTTTGAGGGAAACCTAGAGAACTAAAGAATTACAAGAATTAATCCAGGTTTCTGCACTGTTCCACTAAAAGCCTGGGTTTTTTTTTTTTTTTTTTTTTTTTTTTATCAAATGCATGCAGTAGGTTTATGGATGCAGGAGTTGTTAGGAAGAGGGATTCAATTATATGGAAATAATAATGTTGACTTTGCTAATGCACTTTCAAGTAGGTAGTGACTAGTCGTATCTCCAGACTAGAGATGCCAACCTAGATGTTTAAGCATATAGATAATATTTACTGTCTCCAAACTGTGAGATTCATTAAGGTAGCAGGATCATGAATGAGAGTTGATTATTGTCTGTAGTAACATGAAAGTTGTTATGACTTAGTTGTTTTGGAGAGCATAGAATTCCCTTTAAAATGAGATTCAAGACAATATGGAAATGGAGAGGAAATTAGAGACAATGATTAAACTATTCTTCAGAGATGTTTTGTTACAAAGTGAAGCAATAATCTATATGACTATACAGATACACACACACACACACAAACACATAGCCCTTTTTGGATGCAATATAGTCAAGAAACTTTTTTATTTGGGTTTTTAAAAGGCGGAGAGAACACAGTTTTCTGGTAGTGGGAAGGAATATTTAGAATGGGGAAATTGATATTTGCAACAAGGGGAGAATTTCTGGAATAACATTTTTTGAGTAAGTTACTAAGTCAGAGTTTGCATACAAATAGAAGGAGTGGCCTATTATGTAGTTTGAATGGTCTCTTCCAGAATACCTGGGAGGGCACTCAATGTAAATGTAGAGGTTGGAAGTATATATGGAAGTAGAATAGGAGTTGAATTTTGAAGGCCTAAACTTTGTGAAATAAGAGACATGAAAAGACTCAAATTTTTATACAGAATAGTTATAACCATTGATTGTAGGTTTATTATCACTGTGGTCATCTTGGAAAGAGGATATTAATCTAGCTAAAGGGATTAAAACTTAGAGGCTTTTCAAGGGGTCTCTAGAATGAGTGTGCTATAAGCTATAGAAAGTAGAGTGTTGGAGAGATGGCTCAGTGGTTAAGAGCACTGACTGCTCTTCCAGAGATCATGAGTTCAATTCCCATCACCTACATGGTGGCTCACAAGCATCTGTAACAGGATTCAACACCCTCTTCTGGTGTGTCTGAAAACAGCTACAGTGTATTCACATATGTTAAATAAGTAAATAAATCTTTAAAAATAAATTTAAAAAATACGTCACAAAATTAAGAAAAAAAAGTAGTATAGAGATTGGGCTGAATTCACATAGCATGGGTGAATTGCTGATAGATGGAGGACTAGATCACAACCTGAAGAACTCAGACACCTGAAAAATCTGGCTTTGAATATGCCCTTAGATGCAATTTTTATTCTTCATCATCGTATAGTTCTATGCTATTTCATCTTTGTTCTCACCCATTGTAGATCTTGAATCAATTTCACTTTCTCCAGAAGTTTCTATACAAAATTTTGTTAATTTTATCCACACTTTTTGTGTATCTTTATCTAATGTTCTTTGTTGGTGGAAGTCCTAACCTGTGCTGTATGCAATGAACACTTTCTTACTTCAGCTGTTCAGTAGATATGTGTAATTTTTTAAAGTCTTTCTGTGCCTGTGTCATTTTGAAGGTCATTTTCTTCAAATTCTGACTTTAGTCTTCTTCTTCTCTCTCTGTCTCTGTGTCTCTCTGTCTCTCTCTCTCTCCCTCCCCCCACCTCTCTCACCAAAACCAAAAATATTTATTGTCTAATCTTGGCTGAAGTTTTGGCTAGAGACTTTTTCTTTTATTCTTTAATCTTTTTTTTACAATCCAGACTTTATCCCCCTCCGGGTCTACCTACCCTCCTACTGTTCTACATCCTACAACTCCTCCCTCCTGGTTGGTCTCCAAAAGGATATCCCCACTCCCACTGTCACCCCTATCTGCACCCCACCAGATATTTCTAATTTCTGGCAATTAGGAGTAAAACAGCAAAGAACATGGTTAATCAAGTGTCCCTTTAGTAGGATGAAGTGTCCTTTGGGTGTATGCCCATTATTTAGGTGTAGGTTTCTCTATTAGTTTCCATCTCTGTAAAAGCTTCTCTGATAATGGCTGAAAGAAACAATCTAATTTTAGCCTGGTGTCTGAGTAACTTTTCATAACCAGCCATGGTCTGGTAAAAGCTGTTCTTCCTGCCACAGTGGTAGTGATGGGAACATCTAGATAGTCTTGCCACAGACTCTGTCTTTTTTTCTTAATTTAAAAGATATTCATCAGTATAGACTACATGTAAAGTAACAATTGGAGACACGTTTCTAAAGAAACTGATTGGATCTTTCCTTTTATACATTCAGTACCTTGAAGTTAGGTGAGTCAATCTAGGTTGGATGTGTCTGTGAAGTCGTTTGAAATGTTCCATACTACATTGTGTCCCAGAGGCAACAAGTATAGTAATAAAGATTTTTTTCTTTAACTACCAGGACCAAATGTTTTCATCTTGCTATGTAGACCTGGCCTTTGTCCTTATCAATTGAGTAGCTGCTCTAAATTTGGCCTTTGATAAATGTTTTAGTAGTGTGAGTAACATGAAGACCTTTATAGACAGCAGTGTAAGATTTAACAGACTTGATGGGTATCATTAGCAAATCAATTACTTAGGTCAGATGTAGGTGTTATTTGGAAGAAATGTTTGCCTTGTGTATTTAATATAAAATTTAATATTTTTATGATTTTTTAGTTCAATTAATGTCATTGTTCATGTAAGTAGTTTTCTATTTTAAGCAGACTTGTTTTAGAGTAGAAATAGCAGTGATGAATATAATCAAGTATGTTTTAAGTAATTTTTTTTTACCAAGAGACAAACTTTAATAACAAATTTCAGTCAAAAAAGTTAAGTTTTCATCTTTTATAAGTAAGTGCATTGTTAACCTTAAATAATAGTATTGGTTTTTTAATGTTTTGTGGTGTTTGATAAAAATTTAAAACTTTTGAAAGCATTCTTATTTGTTTCTAATTTTTTATTGGTTATTTTATTCATTTACATTTCAAATAAATGTCATCCCCCTTCCTGGTTTCCCCTCCTCAAATCCCCTATCACTAACGAAAGTGACACCTCCCTCTCTTATAGCCATTAACTGTCAATAGTATTGGGGGTGTTATAAGCCTTTTCCTCATCCTGATGGAATGTTGACAGGCCCCGTCTTATATAGGTCTTGTGCAAATAAACACATTTGTGTAAGTTCATGAGTGCAGTGACCATGTCATATGCAGAAGCGATTGTTGTGTGGCATCTTCCCTGTCCTCTGGCTCTTATATTCTTTCCATTTCTTTTGTCATGTTTCCTGAGTCTTGGAGGAGGTGATATAGATTCTCTGTTTAGGATAGAACACTCCATTGTTACATATTCTCACCAGGTTGACCAGCCTTAAGTCTCTGCATTAACTGTTATCTTAAAGTAAAAAGCTTTCCAGAAGAAGGCCAAGGGTAGTGTGAATTTGTGAGTTTAAACATGAGTGTTGTGACGAGAATTTAACAACATTCTTATTTCATAAAACAGTAATAGTAGGTTCTCTCATAGGTCTATGCCCTATCAAGCCAAGGGCTGTTGATCAGGTTTATAATACCAGGCTCCTATGAAGCAGGCCTCAAATCCAAACAGAAAGCAATTGTTAATTCTACCATAACCATGCCACTACTATATCATTGACTATATTGTGCGTGTAGCATGCAAGACTCACACCTGGGGAAGGCTGTTAATAAATTTTCTCCCCTAGCAGCCTGCATACCATCTTCTGGCGGGCACTATGCAAGCTAGTCTGCAAGGAGAAAGCTTTTAAGTCTAACTGGAACCTATGATCAAAGCGTGTGCAGTCTTCAGCAATAGGGTTTTACTGTCAAGTTCAGGTGGATAACCAGGATTAATAGCAATAGTTTGTATCGTTCTGGGGGCTTCTGCAGCCACTCTAATAGCTCAGAGCCATCTCATACCTGGTGCTTCTGGTGTGTAACCAGGATTAATAACAAGTCTGTATTATTCTCAGGCTTCTGCAGCCTCTCTAATAGCTCAAAATTACCTCACTTTGTGCTAGAATTGTTGCTTATTTGTCTACACAGTGTGAAAAATGAAAACAATGCAAATTTATTTTTTTAATTTTAATTTTTTTGCAAATCATATTAGACAAAATTGTCAAGAAAGCTTGTGAGTTTTATGTCATTTGTGTTACTGGTTTTCTTTTAATGTTTTTTTCTTGTTTATACTTCATTTATATATTACAATAAAAAACACAATTCCTTTTGCTGGATCATTGTTTTAAAAATTGATGGTAAAAATCAAGGAAACAATAGATTATATTACCTACTTTAAAAATGCAATATTTTTAAAACATTGCATCTATTAAGTTCTCATCCTGATTTTTATAATTTGTAAATACCATAGTAATTAATATAAACTATTCTGATTATATTTGGTTTTGTTTACTAAAAATACATTTAACAAATAATAATAATAAATAATAATTTAATAAATAAAAATCCAAAAAGAAACTGGAGAGAGCGTACACTAGTATCTTGACAGTACATCTGAAAGCTCTAGAACAAAATGAGGCAAATGTATCCAAGAGGAATATACAGCAGGAAATAATCAAACTCAGGGCTGAAATCAACCAAGTAAAACCAAAAAGAACTATTCAAAGAATCAAGTAAACCAGGATCTTGTTTGCTTGCTTGCTTATTTATTTGTTTATTTATTTATTTATTTATTTATCTATCTATCTATTTATTTATTTATTTAAATGTCAGATTTTATTCCTCTCCTGGTCCACACTCTAACTGTTCCACATCCCATACCTTCTTCCTAACCCCTCTCTCCATGAGGATGTCCCCCAGCCCCACCCCACCAGACATCTAAACTCCCTGGGTCCTCCAGTCTCTTGAGGGTTAGGTTTTCCTTCTCTGACTGAACCCAGACTCGCCAGTCTTCTGCTGTATATGTGTTGGGGGCCTCATATCAGCTGGTGGTATATGCTTTCTGGTATGTTGTCCAATGTCTGACAGATCTTTGGGAGCAGGGGTCCAGGTTAATTGAGACTGCTGGTCCTCCTACAGGATTATCTAAATCTCCTTCTTCTTTCTTTCTGCCACACTTGAGAACACAGAAAGAACAGATTATTCCATATATTGTTAGTCACAGCTATTAATTTCTGTCTAGAGACTGCCAATCTACTCATTACAGCAGTAACATCCCTTATGTTAGATATGAAATTAACCTTCATAAGAGACATGATGTCTCTACTGCTAATACATTTGCCTGTCTCTTCAAAATTCAACTGCTTAATACTGTACTTCTGCTATCTGAGCATTCTGTTAGCAACTCTAGCAGTTCCCTACACTTCTCTGAATGGTAAGGATGACTTACAAACCTTTGTGGAAATATCCAGTAGAAGGATGGTTAGAAGGAAAGTGAAGAAGGAATAGGGAGGATGAGGAAGAAGCCAGAACACAATCATTTTATTGTGACCCCCTTTGACTGTTACCATTGATGGTTTTCATCTGGGCTATACTATGGTAAAAAGACAAAAATATTTATTGCCCTCAAGGAAGCAGTGTAGCTACAGTGTATTCTCCCCATATTAATGGAAGAGAAAGTTTGAATTTAAATAGGGATGCTTTCTGGCTTGTTTCAATATTTATATGCTGGATGACCAAAGCTAAAGTCATCTGAGAGGAGGGGTCCTTAATTTAAAAAATGCCTCCATAAGATGCAACTGTATGCAAGCCTGTAGGGTATTTTTTAAGCTAGTGACTAATGCAGGACAGCCCAGCCCATTGTAGGTGATGACACACTTGGGCTGGTGGTTCTGGGTCCTCTGAGCAAGCCATGGTGAGCAAGGGAATAAGTAGCCCCCCTCCAGTGCCTCTGCATCAACTCCCTGTCTCCAGGATCCATCCCTGCTTTAATTCCTGTTCTGGTTTTCTTGAGTGATGGACTGTGATATGGAAGTGTAAGCCAAATAAATCCTTTCCTCACTAACTTAGCTATAACAATAGTAACCATTGTTACTACAGTATATAATAGTAACTACAGTATATAATAAGGTAGCTCCAATTATATACCAGAAATAATTGTTGTTTTGATGTTATCTTCTTTTGGGTCTATTAGATAAAGAGAAACCGTTTCATCTCTGTTTACTCCAAGTGTGGACCAGTTGGTGTTGAAATTTGTGAGGGTAGCTGATGAGTCCATTGTGCTGTTTCTTTTTAAATATTTATTTATTTTGTAAAGGTTTAATATTTTATCAAAACAGTAACTTTCTTTAATTAGAATAAAAGTATGTTTCTCAATTCTATAAGTACTTTTTAAAGTACTTAAAACTCAGGTGTTCAGGACATTTTTTTACATTTGACATTTTAGCTCATTCAGCATTATATAAGTAACACAAAACACTTCAGCCTTTAGTAAATTTTGCGATTTTTTCGTATTCAAATTGTTCTTCTGTGATTTTTGAAGGTTGTCTTATTTGTATTGATTTAAAGTAATAGATTTGAATAAAAACACCGTTATGAATCAAAATGCACAAAATTCCACTGAATTTCAAAGCTTAAAAAAAAAGGAAGGGTTTTACTATATAGCCCTGGACCCTGGACTCCCTGTGAAGGCTGCCTCCAAGTTGATGCCACTTCCTGCCTATGCTTTCTGTGTTCAGAACTTTACAGCATACATACCAACATGTATAGTTTAAATTTATCATCTTTTGTTTCTGTTTTATTTTATCCATATCTGGACTTAAACTTTGTCTGTTAGACAAGCTTTGCTGTTGAGTTACACCCCCAGCCATAGCTTTACCTGTTTGCACAGGAATAATGTTCTATTTTTCTTTACGTTAGTCTCTGCTCCTGCCTCGCTTGCTCTCTTTCAATATATTTGTGTGTCCCCAGTGATTTGAACTTATTTAGCTTCTAAGAATTCACTTAAAATTGTATAGAAACTGTTTATTAAAATAAAATATATTCATTTATGTAGCTTATAGCTAAGTGAAATAATTGCCAAATAAAATCTTAGTGAATATTACCCAAAAAAGGGATGGTAATTAGGAAAGAAAATGGAAGTTGAATTAAATCATTGAGAATAGATAAGTGAAAATAAAATGAAAGTAAACATTTCCCAGTTAATTTAGCCAGTGTTTGTTCATACCAGAATTCCATTTAGTTGGTAAAGAGAGAAAAATTTTAAGAAATGACAGTATATTGAAGGTATTTTTGAAAAAGCCAGAATAGGCTGTGTTGGAAGTGTACAATTTGAGAGAGAGGACATTCTGGTTTTTAAGAGGATATCATGGTGGACAAGCTCCAGGGAAGTCTCAAGTATGCTTCCGGCATCTAAAGCAGCTATTGGAAAACACATTGCAAGCATTTGGTAAGAGTTGCTTCTTCCAGGATTGCCTTCTCTGTCCACAATCATATTTTTCTACTTTTATTTAACCCATTCTCAAGAATTCATTCTTTGATGGGGATATCTTTGGCCTAGGAATATGTCTGTTTACTAACTGGTGCTTTTGTTTCTGTTGTGGCCTTTGTAATACCATGTGCTTTTTACAATTCTCAGTGGGGATCTATTTTGTAGTATAAGGTTGGAAAAAGCAAGTGGAGTTTAAAACATGGCATTTATAAAAAATAACTGACATGAAATTATTGAGCTGTTGAATTCTCAAGTAGAATTAGCTTTATAAATAGAGTATTGCTATTCATGTTCCGATTGTCAGGAGGAATATCTAAAACTATAGTCTCTCTATTTGAGGTTGTTGCTTTCCAGAACAGTAGGTGCTGCTTGGGCTAGAGCTCAAGAAAGATCAAAATTGTTCTTAAATATATGTGATATACATTAAATAAAACAAAAACAAACATCTTGTCAGCATCCTTTTCTCAGGCTCCAGATTTGTATATTCTGTGTTGCTTTAGCCATTATGTATTATACTCAAAAGTTTATTTTTACCTTTTGAGTAGATAGGTACCCATTTAATGTTGTTTATGATATTGAATTAAAGGTTCTATGAAAGAGAGAGATGGAGGAAGGGAGAATGGGAGGGAGGGATAGGAACACAATAGGAAAAGGAGGGATATAAGAAAAAGATGTAAGGAAGACTGGGGAGGTGGGGAATTATTTTTCACCCTAAGAACAAATGTTACATTAATTTATAGTAGCCATGGTCTTTAGGAGTCTTTAGGATTGGCTTTATACTGTATTGCCATTTAGAATCAGTGCCCCCTTACCGGTCTGTGATATTTCTCTATAATCAATTCTAAAGATATTACAGTGTTGGAATCATTATTAAATTAGGGGATTTACTTCTACTTTCTTAGTTGTTAGTGTTTATGGAAGTAGTGATTTTTTTTCTATAAATGTTTCTGTGTAGGAGTGAAATCTGAGAATAGCTGCTTATGGAGGTTATAGAAAGCTGAAGAATCAGAGCCGTAATATTGGAAAACTTGGGTAGAAATATGTGTGTGTGTGTGTGTGTGTGTATGCTTACCCTAGGTCTAGACTAGAATAATCAGATGTGGACAGTGGCTCGTAATGTAGTTATGGGAGATAGCTGTCATCATTACTATTATTTATTGAGCCTCTAGTGTGAATCTTTTGTAGTTGGTCACTTGATAGGGCTGTATGTTTCCTAAGGTTGACACAAGTAGTGTTTTTTTCCCTTCCTCCTTGCACTGTTGGTATAAATTATACATAGAGTTTCTTCTTAATATTAAAATATGTGAGTCATTTTGTGCTCTGCATTCAGAGATTAATCTACTTTATAGTAAACCCAACATTTTGAAACTGCTTATTATAATTAAGACTTTGGCTTCATTTGCCTTTAATTCTTCATTTGCAAGAAGAGTTATACAATTATTATATAAATTACACTTGATAAAATTGCATAATTGATATATTTAGAAAGATAAGCATTTACATGGGAGGAAATGGCCTTTTAGGAAAAGAAAATGTGTGTTAATTTACTTTGTAAAGTCATTTTGATATTTGCTCTAATGAAAGGACAAACCACATTTCTGTTTAGGACCTTGCAGGATTCTGACTTAAATTATAGTTTATAAGTTGATAAATAGACTGCATTGGTTCCACTTATCTGTATGAGCATTAAATGCTTTATAAGTATTCCAGTAGTGATTGGGCACAGCTCTCCTGAATTGTACTTTTTTGATGGTATGGTTGTTTTAAAAAGATTAATTGACAGTGCATTCTTTGTTAGTTGCAAAATAGATTGTTATAAACAGAATACTAGAAACAGTTGGATAATGTAGTATATAAAAGGATAATATATGTAATTAATAGTATAATATTAGACATAATTGACATAAAGATCTTTGAGATGACATTACAGAATATTCTATAGAGATGAAGAGGCTTGAAGTCAGTTTTTTCAGTAGTTTCAGGTTTTAGATGTAAAGAATGGGGGCAAAAAGGAAAGAGATGGGAAAGTGGTTTGTAGCATTTGTTTTTGTCATTCACTGGGTTGCTATTTTTGTGGGATGTTTTCCATGTGTCAGATAACAAGGATGTAACTTGTGTGGAATTCTGGATTGCCAGAGGTGTAAGGGCAAATAATATATAAGGAAACAAGAGAATTCAGATGACTTAAGCAAGCAAGACAGGATAAAATTACAAAAATAAAGAGAGGAAAAGTTGTAGGATGGTAAATATGGAATGGGATGGACAGAAAATTGTTGTAAAGAAGCTGATTTCTTTCTTTCTCTCTCTCTTTCTTTCTCTCTTCTTTTCTTTTCTTTTCTTTTCTTTATTTTTCTTTTCTTCTTTTCTTTCTTTCAAGATCTCATGTATCAGTCTGGCCGTGACCTCGCTGTGTAGCCAAGGCTGGTCTTGATTTCTTGATCCTCCTGTTTCTACCTTGCAAGGACTGAGATTATAGATGCGTGACGCAGTGGTAGTATGAATTAAACATATGATTTGTTTAAATATATATTACTGTTCTGCCTGAATGTGGTGTGTGTGTTTACTTATTTGTTTATTTATTTATTTATTTTGTTGTGCTCCATGTCAATGACTTGCTCTCAAGCACAGAAGAGAGTGTCAGGTCTTCAGGGATTGAAGTTACAGTAGGTTGTGAGCCACCATATGGTTGCTAGGAATTGAACCCAGGTCCTCTGGAATAACAAGTGCTTTTTAACCATTGAGCTACCTCACCAGGCTCCCAACATCTGATTTTAAAGTATAGCAACAGAAAGATTAACACCTTAATGAGAGAACAGAGAAATAGAGTGAGTGAGTGTTAAATGGTAGCTTCCTGGAATATGACTGTTAGCATGATGATCTTCTGAACCCTTGTCTATGGAAGGGCAGGACCAGGGTAATAGAGAAACTCAAAGTTGCCACCTACGAAAGTAACATCCAATAACCGTGTACAAGGTAATCTTCAGTTCAGATTCTAAATGGGATATGCTTCACTTTTTAGCAATGCTTGTGGCAAAATGTTTGTGTAAAAATGAATTATACAGAGACTAGCTCCAAAGGAATTACTACACTTCTAATAGCATCAGATGAACATGATCCTAGAATCAAGAAAACAGATATAAGTTCACTATTAAAGTCTTTATAAAATAAAAAATTAAAAAATGTGCCAAATATGCACTGTAGTAGCATAGGTGCCTCTGATTTTGTAACAAAATAGTCCATGAATAAATGTACAATATTAGTTTGAGAAAAATATGAAAGAAAATATTTCAAATTGCTTGTTATCTAATATAGAAGTCAGCAAATTACAGCCTGTGGCCAAAGCTGGCCTACTGATTATTTTGTTAATAAAGTTTAACAAGATCAATTGTTTGAGTATCATCTATGGTTGTTTCCAATTCACAGGATTATATTGAGCTGAACAGCTGTAGCAGAAGCTGTACATTCTACAAACCCTACATTACTATTTGGGCCTTTACAGAGAACACCTGCACACACTTAGGCTAGAGACAAAGGCTGTGCCTTCCTCTTCATAGGTATATATTCACTGAGGCTGTGAACAGAAACAAAAATAGAACTCTTAAAAATAAATGCTTTCCACTTTTATATAACATTATTCTCTTTTGTTGGTTTTTTTGTTTTGTTTTTGTTTTTAGAGATAGGTTTTCTCTGTGTAGCCCTGGCTGTCCTGGAACTCACTCTGGAGACCAGACTGGCCTTGAACTCAGAAATCCACCTGCCTCTGCCTCCTGAGTGCTGGGATTAAATGTGTGTGCCACCATTGCCTGGCGCATACTCTTTTTTGTGAATCCTATCAGTACTTCGTATAATGTGACTGCAATTGTGTAAGATTTTACCCCCAGCCTCAAACTATCTCTGACTACTTTTATCATTAATAATAAAATCTTCTCTGCAATTTTGAAGTGATATGATCAGGGTATTTTTAAATGTTTTTAAATAGTACACTTTTATATTTATAAACAATCCACTGTGTAGCTTTTGAACCTGCTAATGAATAACTTTCTAGAAGTGTAAGACAGAAAGCAGGGCTTTCAAGAGTGCAGATATAAAATACTATTTTGTGCTTCTTAGTTTCCCTCTGGAGACCTGCAACTATATCATGAATCTGTTGTCAATATATTGCCTTGCAGCACTCAAACAGTAATTGAATTGATTACTCAATGGCACACCATTGTCCCATTCCCCAATTAAGTAACCTCAAAGTTATTCAAGCCTCCTCCCTTTTCTATACCACCTTCCTCCAGACATGCAATCAACACTATTTATCAGTATTTCCTCTGTCATGTCTAAATTTAATTTATTCTACTTCACAATGTTCTAAAATCAAGGCTTCACTCAAATGATAGCTGACTAAATCCTCTATTGGCTTAACATTTTTTGTCTACCTACCTTTTAATGCATTGTCAAGTATCTTGTCAACAACTAGTACACTATAAAAACTAGGCTTAATTCAGTGTGGACCATCTGACTTGTTAATCTGGGTTTTTAAGTAAAGCTGACCATTGCCTCTTGACTTTAATATCATAGTTTTAAAGACTTATACTAGATTGTTTGAATTATATGAATTTATGAGATTTTGCTCAATATTTTGAAATCATTTTGTTATGCATATAATTAGGTATTTTTTGTTATCACTTGTGTTTCATCATACGGATATTCAGTTATTTAAAGAGTAATTTAATTCGTATGGAGATTTGGGTAGTTGCTAATGTTTCATTCTAATAAAAATTTGCTATTAGAAATTTTATTTGCACACATTTTGTGATTATAAGAGTCTGTGATTCTTCATATCTTTAGCAAAGCTTGGCAAGTTATATATTTTTTATATAGTACCCTTTTAATTGAACACCTGATCAATGCAATTGAGGAAGGATTTGATTTACAGACTGAGTTCAGTCAGCCTTGACTGGGGAGGCATGGAGGCCAGAGCGTGAGGCTTTTGGTCATAGTGTATTTGCTTTCCGAAAGCAGAGTGCTGTGAATGCCTGAGTTAGCTTGCTCTCTTTTTCAGTCTGTTTAGGACTCCAGTGCCCATGGTAGCACCATTCACTCTGAGAGCCTCCTCACATCCATTAACTTCATCTAAACAGTCCCTCAGACCTGCCCAGGGCTTTGTCTCTTCTGTGATTCTAGATCTTGTCAGTTTGACACTATTAACTATTGTAGGCGTTTTTTATAGAATACTGCAGCTTTAATTTGTTTCCTTGATAAACAATGATGCAGAGGCTGATGACATTAGCTTCTTGACTGAACTTACTCCAGGCTGTATCTAATTTTAGTGAGACTTTGCCCTTCCTAGCATATGTTCTTTGGAGGTTTTTCATATTTGGCATTTTTTTGTCCATGCTGAAAGTTTTGCTTACTTTTATTTTCTGTAATATCTTTAATTTATATGTGGGATTTTCCTTTTGTATAACTTACTTAATTAAAGTACTCATCTTGCACTTACAGCAAATAGTAACATAGAAAATTGTATTTTCATTTTTCAACCAAAATACAAAGCAGAGCCTGATGATGCGTGCTCGTCCTGGGATGCTTTCCTGAGATACTTTTTAGGTTTTTTTGATTCCAGACTCTGGTTTCTGAATTTAAGCTTGGGAACGTGATAAAAATTCTGGGATTCTACATGCCTCTCTCGTGTCAATTGTCGTGGTCTCCTTGGCTCTGTGAGGCTGCTGACAGCTTTGTTCAGTTTGAATACAGATGCCTTAGTGAGAAGAGCCATGCGGAATGTCTGTGTGCTTCCTCCTTGAGGGACTTTGCCTTCTTACATCTTGGCTGCCATGACATGTTTGTGTTGCCATGATGTGACAAAAATACGCAATTTCATCAGTTCATACAGTTCAGCTGATCTATTTCTTTCACTCGGCCTAGGTGTTTTTGTTTTGCCAGTGGCTAGACAGTCTATCATGGTGAGAGTGCACGTAGAAGAAACTTCATATCAGGGTGCTGGGTGCTCTGGGAAGCATGAGAGAGTAAAGTCTAAAATCTCAGTATCCAATTAAAGACACACTCCTGGTGACCTAATGTCTGCTAGGACCACACTCTGAAAGTTCATACCTCACAGGATTGTCATGGGCCAAGACAAATGTCATCAAGGCATGCTCCTTTGGGAACAGTTACCCAAATAGTGGCACCCCTCCATTGCCGTTAAAGGTAACAATTCACCACTTCAGCTTTAATGTTGAATTATTAGTTGCTTAGGTTGGTTGGCTAATGATTCCACTGTTACCAGAGTATAAACGTTTACTGCTGCTTTCTTTCATGTGTTGAAGTGAAATAATATTGATAATTGTATGAAGCAAGAACAAGGGATTAAATATTCCTTTCTCTTCAAAAGAATAAAATATACTACTATAAAACCCTGACTAGCCATTTGTTATTAGATGCATACATATATTAATTTGACTATATTTATCTCTTACAGGTTACTCAGCCAAACCATGAAGGATCATTTAGTAAGAGTAGCAAATGAGGCTGAATTTATCCTGAGCAGGCAGAGAGCAGAGGATATTCACAGACATGCAGAATTTGAGGTAAGATATTGCTATGTGCTTGTTTTAAGGATGCTACTGTTTAGATGGTAATTATATGCTTAAGTAGAATGGTAGTATAATCTAAGGAAGCATGCTGTTAGTCTTCAAAATTTAGTTTTGAAACTGAAAATCATAGAGGATTCTGGGAAAGCTCTCTTGGCTCAGCACCAGTTCACCTTGTCATTTGATCACTGCACCTTTGGTGTATTGTTGACCTGCTTTAGATAATGGGAATGGGGCTGTGATCTGGTGGTTTCAAATAAAGAAAATCAGTAAAGGACTTGGTCCTCTTCGGGAAAGTCTCCTGTTGTGGTTGTGTATGTTTGACGGTTTTGAGAGGTTTCAGTTTTCTACCTGCACCATGTGATCAGGCCTAGCAGCCTGGGCTGTTGCCTATTAGAGCCTTCCTGCTATACCTGCATCTCTCATTCTGGTGGCCCACCAGGGACCATGATTTGCATAGTTCATCCTGTAACTAATGCTTAATTTAGCAGTTCCTCCTGGACATCTGCAACAAATGTGACTTCAGAAAGGAAATGACTGGTTTCATACCTATATAAATGACTAAAACAGGGATGAAATAAAAAATTTGACAAGAACATTTGTTAGAAATTGAAGATATTTAAAAGTATTTCAAAATTTAAAATATTTAATTGAAGATATTTAAAAGACATCTAACTGCTGCTTTCTATTATGTAAAGATAGATAAGCTCAAATGTTTTTCTCAGACTTTATAAAAGACAAAAACCATCACAGCACAGAGTTGTGAGTATAGTTTAAAGGTTATCCATCGTTTGGCTTTTAGTGACTTTCTAAACTTTTTGCTTAACTTTTTAAGTAAAACTAGTAAAAACTAGTTACTTTTTTTCTTACAAACAGAGATTCTGTTGTATATTTGGACAAAGCCTGTAATAGTAAAGAGGCTGATATGTTTTACTTATTATCAATAATGGCTGATGATACAGCTCTGAGGAATATATCCCTTTAGTTCTTTGCTTTTTTTTTTTGATATCCATGAAATCTTTTCCTTTTGTTTTGTATTGATGTTCCATTAAAGTCATAGTTCATCAGCAGGTACACATTTCAACTTTGTTTTAAAGAGTTTTTATACCCATAGACAGGAAGTGTATTAAAAATTATGTCATGTTCAACATTGGGCATCATCTTATAAATGGGATATATATATGAATGTATACATTTCATGGCTAAGTTTCAGTAAAAATGTGTGGTTTCTGCAGTTTCAGTTTGCATAAATTATACACATCTGTAATCCAGATGTAACAAAAATTATCCCTTAATGATTTTATTTTTCAGAGCCAATTTAAGTTAAAATTCATTTTAGTAAGGGTTTCCTGATGTTCTTTTAGACAGTACTGCTTTGAATTTCATTTATTATGCTCTAGAATTCACTTCTTATTAACTTCAGCAGAACTACATATTGCATGGCAAATTTATTCGCTTGAATGAATAAAATCTTAATCCCTTTTAAGTGAAATACTTATTTTGAAAATATTTCATTACCTCTGTGTGTATGGCATACATACATGCTAGTGTGTATGTATTGTGGGTATATCTGTCCTTGAGTGTCTTTATTTATAAAGCTCAGAGGCTGATGTCAGTGTCTTCCTTGATTGTGTTCTATCTTAGTTTTGAAGCAAGAATTTCTCATTGAACCCTGGAGCTTCTCAATACAACCAAGTTGCTTACCTAGTGAGTTCTAGGGATCTGCTGCCTCTCTTCCACTACTCACGGAAGTGCTGGTGTAACAGAGCTAGACTGCTGCACAAAGCTTTTTAGTGGATCCTTTAAATCCAGTCTCAGATCTTTGCTTAGTCTGTAGCATATTTATTTAGCCAAATATACTTTGTTGTATTTATCTTTAATGACAAATTAAAGATGAATAGCACTGGTGTGTTTTAACGTTGCATGTACATTTTCAACATATTAGAACATTAGCAAATCCTGCATGCTTGCTTAAATATATTTTTAAATATTTTGATGTTATTGGACTGCCACTATTTTTATACAGGCCTTTTCTGATGAAATATTATCCATGCATCCTCAAGTCTCGGCTTATAACTATACTAGGTTTAAAATTTTCTTGATACTTTTATATAACTTCCTCTATGCTTTGTAAATTATGTTCTGCAGTGAGCTTCTCCGCATGATTTCTTTTCAGTAATTAAATTAGCATTTTCAGCTGCTGAAAACTTGTTGGCCTTTTCCATTCATTGTGTTTCCTCATGCGTAAAATGTGAAATACCCACATTTTTAATTCTTCTAGAGTACCATTTTATAGTCTGGGCTTGTCAGCTATATAGTAAGAATAGTTTATTTCCCTAGTCAATATTAAATAATAATATAAAATATTAATCTTATGTGTCAATTTAAGTATGGATCTTATGTTAGATAAGTAAATATTCAAAATGACATTTTATAGTAATTTATAAGGGGTTGAAGATTCTTTTTCCTCTGATACGATCTGACTAGCTTATTAAAGATAGAGAAGATAAAGATTCCAGACTCCTGGGTTGTCTCTTTGTAGGTGTAAGAACTATAAAACTATTAGATTTTGAAGCCTTGTAATTTGGGGTAATTGTCTGTATACTAATGAATCTTATTATAATAGACCTTAACAATTTTCAATAGAATGAATAAATCTTATGTCTATTTTTCTATTTTACTTTATTTGGAAAACATAACTGAATTATATTTAAATGAGGACTGATTTTTGTTATACCTTTTCTAGAAACTGTTTGTTGATAACACAAGAGTTTAACTAGTTTTCAGAGGCGATCATGTCTGTACCTCAATATTCACTTCTTCATTACTTCCAAAAATACTTTTCCTAGGTAATATAGTTCTTTGAAATAAACCATGATCATCTAGCTATGTATGCCTTTAGATATTTTGAGTGATCATTCTTTGTTTAAAAAAAGAAACACTTCAATGAGTAATCTTTACTTATGGATTTTTTTTTGGATACTATAAACTAATTAATATTCTATGTTCCTTATTGAGATTCTGATCTGATCAGTGGATTTGTCTTGTGTTGTTGATTGGGTACTTTAAGCAATTTAATTGAAAGCTTCACATCTGATTTGCCTCTTCAATCTTTGTATTGTGATATAATGTTGGTTTACGGGGATATACTACAGTGTATACAGTGTGTATATATGTATAGTACTTATAATTTACTGACACTGTAACAGAAGATACAGTGATAGCATTTTCATTGGAATATACTTTTCATTCATTTTCTAATCTTTTGTTGCCTATTGTTTTGATCATAGTATTAGCCCATGCAAAATAGTTCAGTTGATTAAAAATTTTAATGAGAATGACATGTTGTATTTAAAAAGAAATTTAGAAAAATTCATGAAATGCCACTGTCTGTCCTCAGATCTGAAGAATCACAGTTACTCTGATTAACCAAAAGAGCTTTGAAAAGAGAAACAGGGGGAAGTTGCTCACTTTATCAGTTCAGCACTGCCTACAGACCAAGTGACCAACAGTGTGGCACTGACATGACACAGGTCAAAGGAATAAAAGTGAAATAAGTATAGATATGTAAATCTTATTGATTCTTGACAGCAGTGCCCAAACAATGGTATCGTCCTTGTTACTGGATTTATTCTACTCAGTACTGTTCACAAATAATCGAAAGTTCTGGAGTCAGACATAAAATTTATTCAAAGAGTGCAGAAAGTGAGCTTCTGCTCTGAGTATCTGATTGCCAGTTAATCTAGAGTTTGGATCTTTCACTAGCAGGGGCTTTGGTTGGATGAGAGGTCTACATGATATCTCACTCATGAAAGTGAGCAGGTTTCCATCACCACGGTGCTCCTCTCTTTTCATTCCTAATTTCAGCTTCTCATTTATGTTGTGACATTAGTGGGCATGTTCTTTATTATTTTTACAAGTCTACTGTCTTTTGGAATGTTAGCATAGTATCTGGCTGATTTCACTGGTTTGGAATGCTCCTTCAGATATTGTGACTCTTTGATAACTCCTTAGTCAGCATGTGGGTGCATGTTGTTATTAGGATCAGGTGTTAACTCTCTTCTTTTTAAATTTTATTTTATCTTTTTTTACACTCCAGATTTTATGCTCCTTTCATCTACCCTCTGACTGTTCCACATCCCCTACCCCCCCCCATTTCCATGAGGAAGTGCCTACCCCTCCACCCCCTCACCCCTCACTTCACAAGATCTCCCGACTCCCTGGGGCCTCTGATGTCTTGAGTGTTAAGAGCAATAATATACAGGTAAAATTATTCATAACTTCAGGATCTAGGCTCTGATAAATACTTTAGCCTGTGATGTTGGGCCAACTAGATATCTACATTTGAAAGAAGGGAGTTGAACCCTTCATAACACGCACACACACAGTATCACTCAAAATATGTGACACAGAACAAATCCATTGGTCAGATCAGAATCTTAATGAAGAACATAGAATATGAATTAGCTTACAGTATACCATTCTCAGTGAAAATCAGAACTGTACAACTCTTATTAGAAAACATGATAGTGTACCTTCATAATTTTTATTTGGAAATAGATTTTTGATATAATACCAAAAGTTAAGTCCAAACAGAAATAGCTACATGTTATCAAGTTTAAACATTTTCAAGTAACTCAGGACATTTTCACTTTTAGCAAGAAAATAAAAACATATAGAATGGGAAAGAATATTTGTAATTCTTTTGTCATATAAGGGTCTTGTATCCATATTATATTAAGAAAACATGAACTCATTACAAAAAGTTATGAATGATTCTAATAGAACATTTAAAAAGATGTATGTATAAATGGCCAAAAACATGAACGATGCTCTGTCATTAATACTAGCAAATGAGAATCAAAGTGTAATCAGGTAATACTTCATATACAGTAGAATGGCTGTCATTAAAAGGAAAATAATAAATTTTTTTCCTTTTAGGAAGGCTTAGAAATATTTTGATACTTGAAGTACTCCTTACTCTCAGTCATATATTCAATCATTCTTGGAGATTCAGTCTTTGTGTTTTCTTTAAAATTATGCACTTGCCTCATTCTTCTTACATCAGGTTCTATTGCTACCTTATACCTGTAGTCAGGAGTCTCCTGTTCCTAACCTTAACCCATTCCCACATTTTTCAATATATCAGTAATAATAATCCTAAAATGTAACCAGATTTTTGGCTCTTTTGTGGTTCTTTTTCTTCTACCTTTCACCCCTCTTCTCCCACTGCTCCACTCCCTATCACTGGATAGAAGAGAAAAAGGGATAGAGGAAAAGGGGGCTGGCATTATCATTAGACCGCTTCCTGCTGATTAGTTCTGAGGGGCAACTTAGATCTTTGCCATCAGGAAATCTAAGTTCTTCTTTTTCTTGTTGTTTCTTCTTTGGACAGGACTACTTAATAAATCACAACCAAAAGCCCTGCCTCTCAGGGCCCTAGCATTTATATATTTATATATTCTGAGAAGTCCTCAGAATTCCAAACAGCACACAGTTGCAGAAAGTATCTGCAGCTGGCAAAATCACACCTGTGCTAGAGTATGAGGCAAATCATAATCCACTGGTATGAACAGTCCGAAGCAGTCCCATAGCCCATATCTGGGATTAAATGAAAACAAAATCCCATAATATTTCTATGTTTTTAAAATAATCAAAACTCCAATGTTCTTACTACACTAAAACATAAACTGAGACTTATTTTGTCCTTTCTGTAATTGTTTAATGTTTAAAACCAAGCATTAAATAAAAAGTTTCATGTTTATCATGGTTTTAAAGACCTGCTTGATGTGCTTCCTGAATTTCTCATTTCATTTCATGTCCTTTTCCCCATGGAATTTTCTGCAGTCACACTAACCTTTCAACTCTTCAAGTATGCTGATTTCTTCCTCTCACAGACTCTCTGTATACTCACTGAACACATACTTACAAAGTATTCTTATCAGTCAGTAAAAGTCCAGGCCTTTCCAAAAGTGACATACATACATGATTTCTAGGCATGTATGTACTTCTGATGAAAAACATGATTAGGCACTCAAAAAAGTAACAAATGTTATTTGCAGTTGTAAGGATGGACAGAAAGTGTGCAGGAGTGACTTTTTAAAATAGAATGCTAGGAAGCAGGATAAAGTTAAGAGATAAAGAAGGACCAAGGCTGTAAGGCAGGTTCATGCCTGGCACACTTGAGTATGAGAACATACTGGATTGGACTGAATGAAAAGGGTGAGTGGAATGGAAGCAGGGTAAATCATTCAAGTGGATTCTTAGACTTGTAAATTCTCTGAGGTTTTGTGAGCATGAAGTCCATTTTTAATGGACCACCCTGGTTGTTCTTTTAGGTAGAGAGTAGCGGGATGACAGGGCAGAATTTGCTCAGGTGTTCATTGTTCCCACTGAGACTAGAAAGTGTGATATGAACTATGCTAATGACTTGAAGGTAGTGAGAAGGGGCTGAATTTGAGTGTGTTTTGTCTGTGCTCACCGGATGTCAGGTATTACATGAGAGAAAGTAGATTAAAGCTCACTAGAAGGTCTTTATGGGAACAACTAAGTGAATGGAATTGCTCAAAGGAAAGGTCATGAAAGAGCAGCTGAAATCACAAGAGGGTCAGGGCCCAGTTCTGAATATGATAGATGTTCACATGATATCAATTAGTCACCTGGATGTATATATTTAAAATTTATGCAATATCTATGCTTGGAATACAGATTTTGGAATGTCATTATACTGGTAACATTGAAAACCCTGAGTCAGAATGAGATCACCAAGTACAAGAATGCAGTTGCTAGCTGTGTTTTGGCAGAAAATGAGAAATGTTTATGCTTTTGTTTTTAAACTTTTGATAAGAATGATATGGTACACCAAGTAAAAGCAGGACAGATTGTTGCCTGGGAAGGTGTTTTTCCTGTTCTCTGCTTGACCTTTGTCAAACTCTGCCTCTCAGGTTTTCTACACTCTCACCCAAGCAGCGCCTCCGCACTACTGCAGGCCATCGTCTCAGTTCTCTCCAGAATTCAGAACTAAGAACTTAAAAAAAGTAGTTTGTTGTTTCTCTGCTGTTCTTGTAAATGTAGGCGCTAAAACCACAGTCTTGGCCTTTCTGTGTTTTTATAGTCTTTGTAAAATATGCAGCATAGTTGTTCAGTTAAGTTGGACCCAACAGGGATGACATTAGCTGAAATACCCAACAAAGGGGAGAAAGAACCTGTAGAGACCGTATCCAGGGGATAGGCACAGTGCCTGGTTGAGGGATGGGTCCACCAATCCTTCTCAAAAATATTAACCAGATTGCTCCTGTCAAAAGGAAATGCAGGGGAGAAAGAGTAGAGCAGAGACTGGAGAAAACGCCATTCAGAGACCGGTCCACCTTAGGATCCATCCATCTTTAGAAACCAAACCCAGAGACTGTTGTGGATGCCAAGAAGAGCTTGCTGACAAGAGCCTGGTATAGCTGTCCCATGAGAGGCTCTGCCAGAGCTTGACCAATACAGATGTAGTTGCACTCAGCCAACAATAGACAGAGCACGGGGACCCCAACGGAGGAATTAGGGGAAGGACTGAAGGAGCCAAAGGGGTTTGCAACCCTATAGGAAAAACATAAACCAAACAGATCCCCCTGAGCTCTCAGGGACTAAACCACCAACCAAAGAGTACACATGGAGGGGGGACCCATGGCTCCAGCTGGATAGGTAGTAGAGGATTGCCTTATCTGGCATCAATGGTAGGGGAGGCTCTTGGTCCTGTGGAGGCTAGATGACCCATTGTAGGGGAAGGCTGGGGTGCTGAGGCAGGAGTAGCTGGTGGGTGAGGAAGAACCCTCATAGAAGCAGGGAAGATGGGGTTATGTGGAGCGAAACTGGGAAGGGGGAATAACATTTGAAATGTTAATAAAATAATCAATGAAAAAGTTTGTTCAATGGGTAACATCACCCAATCTTAGGGAGTTCTATCAGATTTAAGATTATGGAGTGGATTTTGTGTTTAGTAGTTGCTTCATTGGTGTTTACAAAATAATAAGCAATATTTGTTCTGTTCATGAGCACACAAGTGCTCATGTGATAGGAAGACTATTATATTGGCTGACTTCCACATCGTAGTTTGGCATTTGTATTTAGTATAAAAAAAGAATATTTCTTCATTGTTTTAATATTGCAAGTTTTTATAACTGATTTATGTGTGGGAAATCATATGAAAGTGATTTAAGAGCACAGGAAATGTCTTTACTGCTGAAAGTTCCCCATGTGACTATAAAAGTTTTCATGTGATTTAAATCATTAACTTAGGTCAGTGGGAAAGAAACTTTATTTCAGTTTTTGACAGACAATATTGCTATTATTTCAACATGACTCATTCATCCCATTCAAAGTAATTCATATTCTTCTGGAGTTCCATGGGTAGACATGTTCATGTCTGTGGTTTGCACTAGTTACCTGCACACTTTAATTTCCTATTTAGTTCTTTAATCCCTATTGTGGTGCTTTCAACATGCCAGCTCCATGGTACAGCAGGTGAGTCAGGCATCTCTGCTTTTATTGACACCTCCCTCTGGTCACCTGTCATATGTAGTTGAAGGCAGGATGCAAGGTTGTTTTCAGTGGAGAGGCAATGCTTTGGCTCAGAAATTTAGGAAATAGCTTGAGGTACAGTGCCAGGTATTAATCTAGCTGTATGTAATATTTTGCAATTACCCTGGGAAATTATTATTTGATCAGAAGAAGCAAATGAGATTCTCTATTTGGTTTTGTTTTTTGTTTTTTGTTTTGTTTTATTTTTGTTTTTTTGGCTTCATCCATCAGAGGTTGAAAAAAGGAGATAAAGGTCAACCTAGCCCCCTTTTATTCTCAGAAAATTGGATCTATGTTTTAGTTTTAAATATATATTTTCTTTATTAATAACTAGAGAATATTTTCTCTGTAGGCATGAGACATGATGACATTTATGAAAGCATGCCAATGCAGCACTTGCTTATTAACTTTTCTGTACATTGTTAAAAGTTCTACTTGAGAGTTATGTCATGATTCCTTTTTATGACACATTATTTTGTGTGTCTGAGTGTGTGAGGGACACATTATCATGGTGCATATGTAATATGTAAGGGTTGAAGGACAAGCATTGGGAGATTTTCCCTTTGCTGTGCATCTTCCAGAGATTGAACTCAGGCCATCAGACTTGGTGGCAAATAACTGTACCCTCTAAGCTATCTTGTCCTCCCATGACGAGATTTTAAAAACACAGTCTCAATAGTTCATTTGCAACTTTATCCTCAGTGAAAGAATGGGCAACAGTTTTTAAATTTAGAGATTATTCTGAAGTTAATACCACAAGGAATAGAATATCAAGTAAGAACTCAGCAGAGGGTCTGGGGAGGCTGCTGCACAAATGGGTAATATCCCTACCATTCATGTATAAAACCTGGCTGGTGGCTCTTTGGTGAGTTTCAGTAATCCTGATGCTGGAAAGGCAGAGATAGATTTCAGAACTCACTGGCCAGACAGTGTAGCAGAACTGTGGGAAGGTCTGGGTTCATTGAGATATTGTGTCAAGAGCAATCAAGGAAGACATGCAACTTTAACCTCTGGCTTCCATATGAATGTAGATGCATGCATGCCTATACATACACAGATGAACACACACACACACACACACACACACACACACACACACACAGACATCAATAGATCTTGATAGTTGATCTTTTACACCCAACTACAGAAGAGATAAACAGGTTACCAAAATGTTTTAACATATGTATGCCTGCAGATAGTTAATAGGCGCTCATACTGTTTAAGAGTTAGAACGGAATATGTAACATAAGTCTTTTAAAGCAAGGATATGATTGACATTGAACAAAATAGTTAAAGAATGTTTTGAGTGATAATGGAATTGACTAGCATTTGGTAATTCTGTAAGAGAGCTTGTTGGCCAAATTTAACCAAAATCTATTACTGGAAATGGTATCTTTTTGATACCGTGATGAGCAATTGTTAAAATTAATTCATTTTGTCTTTCCTTAAGAAAACAGTAGAATTATTTAATGGATTGCAATCTTTTTTTTCTAGTTACAATTTCCTTAACAAGTAGTGAAATGATATTGACTCTAGTGTTCACCATTTCTAACACTGCCTGTTAAGTCATGTGAGTACATAGTATTTATCAAAATTGAACTCACTGTATGTGGAGTAAAAAGTAGCTTACCTCTTTTGGAATTATCATTATTCGTGTATTTTAATTCACAGATAAGACTAAGTGATGTGTATTAAACTTAGAATGTATCTGTGGGGAGAGCTAATTCAATCTTATTAATACATATTACTTCACCTGCCTATCACTGTTTTGCAGTGAAACACTGACATTCTATTTTCTTAATATTTCAGTAATACAATATATCATAGCTTTGGTCATCTTATTGTAAAATAGCTTTTTAAATTTTGTTTTTCTTAAATAACTCAATTTAAAGTTCAAACTCTAGGTTACATTTGAATGTTTAAAAGATTTTAAATGATGTTGTAGGTAAGCCATCAAGTTACAGCTTCTGGGCTATCTTCAATTCGTACCTCATGTCAACTCTCTCCTGTGGTGATGCACCCCTGCACACCTGGTGGTTGTACACATCTGGCTCTTTCCCAGGCCTCTCAGCCTTGCTTCCTTCTGTAACCTCACCTCCTCTGTCCCGGGTCCCAGGGTTATTTGTTACAGTGTACAAATAATGCTTTGGTGGTCTAACTATAACTATTTCAACAAAAACATTTCTGTTTTATTTTGTTCGTTTTTTGAGGCAAGGTCTCTCTAAGTAGTGCTAGTCCTCCCGGAACCCATTCTGTATACAAGACTGCCTCTGCCTCCTGAGTGCTTGAATTAAAGGCATGTGCCACAGTGCCCAGCTTATTCTGGGTAGACTTTTTAAGTGCTACCCACAACTACTAATATCTTACTGTTTTGAAGGGAATTTTTTTTTTTAAACCAAATTTGATACTTTTTTTTTTATATATCTGAGAATGCTGTTTTTAAATGCAATTTTTAAAAGTTGCATTATGTTGATCCAGATTAGCCTGGGCGGCAACACCACATCTCCAGGTCCTGCAAGAGGCAAGAGGGGCTTCCGGGCGGCTGGGGGGGGGGAGAGGTCAGTGTGCTCTGGTGAATCCAGCGGGCCCCAGCAGGAGCCTTCAGGTGCCTGCTTTGGGATCTGAACAGCCTGGTCCACAGCACTTGGTCTCCAGGAAGTGCGGGAGACCTGGTGTGCAACCAGAGGCAGTCTGGGAGCTCACAGCACAGCTTGCTCCTGTGACCAGGAGCTTAGGCTCCAGTCTGGAGGCCTCTGGCAGTAGCCCTCAGTCCTCTCCACTTCGGGATCCAGATCAGCCTGGGCGGCAACACCACATCTCCAGGTCCTGCAAGAGGCAAGAGGGGCTTCCAGGCAGCCGGCAGGGAGAAGTCGGTGTGCTCCAGTGAATCCAGCAGGGCCCAGCAGGAGCCTTCAGGTGTCTGCTTCGGATTCTGAACAGCCTGGGCAACAGCACCCTGACTCCAGGCAGTGCAGGAGGTAAGCTGTGCACCAGAGGCCACCTGGGAAGGGGCAGCTTGCACTGGTGAGTCCAGCATTGACAAGACCAACTAACACCAGTGAGAACTAGATGGCAAAAGGCAAACGCAGGAACATCACTAACAGAAATCAAGGCAATATGGCAACATCTGAACCCAATTCTCCTTTACCAGCATGTCCTGGATACCCCATCACACCAGTAAAGATTTGGATTTAAAATCACTGGTCATGATGCTGGTACAGGAACACATGAAGGACATACTTAAAGAAATTCAGGAGAAAATGGATCAAAAGTTAGAAGCTCTTGCAAGGGAAACACAAAAATCATTGAAAGAGGAAACGCAAAAAAACACTTAAAGAAATACAGGAGAACTTTGGTCAACAGGCTGAGGTCATGAAAGAGGAAACACAAAAATCTCTTAAAGAATTACAGGAAAGCACAAACAAGCAAGTGAAGGAGCTAAGCAAAACCATCCAGGACCTAAAATCAGAAGTAGAAACAACTAAGAAAACTCAAAGGGAGACAACTTTGGAGATAGAAAGCCTTGGGAAGAAATCAGGGGACATAGATACAAATATCAACAAGAGAATACAAGAGATAGAAGAAAGAATCTCAGATGCTGAAGATACCATAGAAACCATGGACTCAACAGTTAAAGAAAATGCAAAATGCAAAAAGCTTGTAACCCAAAATATCCAGGAAATCCAGGACACAATGAGAAGACCAAACCTAAGGATTATAGGCATAGATGAAAGTGAAGATTTACAACTTAAAGGGCCAGCAAATATCTTCAATAAAATTATGGAAGAAAACTTCCCTAACCTAAAGAGAGAGATGCCCATGAATATACAAGAAGCCTACAGAACTCCAAACAGACTGGACCAGAACAGAAATACTTCCCGTCACATAATAATCAAAACACCAAATGTACTAAACAAAGAAAGTATATTAAAGGCAGTAAGAGAAAAAGGCCAAGTAACATATAAAGGAAGACCTATCAGAATCACAGCAGACTTTTCACCTGAGACTATGAAGGCTAGAAGATCCTGGGCAGATCTCATGCAGACTCTAAGAGAACACAAATGCCAGCCCAAACTACTATATCCAGCAAAACTCTCAATCACCGTAGATGGAGAAACTAAGATATTCCATGACAAAACCAAGTTTACCCAATATCTATCCACAAACCCAGCCCTACAAAGGATAATAGGAGGAAAACACCAAAACAAGGAGGGAAACTTCACCCTGGAAAAAGCAAGATAGTAACCTTCTCTCATCAAACCCAAAAGAAGTTAACCAATCAAATATAAAAAATAACATCAAAAATGACAGGAAGTAACAATCACTATTCCTTAATATCTCTTAACATCAATGGACTGAATGCCCCAATAAAAAGACACAGACTAACTGACTGGATACGTAAACAGGACCCTACATTTTGCTGCTTACAGGAAACACACCTAAGGGTCAAAGACAAACACTACCTTAGAGTAAAAGGCTGGAAGACAATTTTACAAGCAAATGGTCTCAGGAAACAAGCTGGAGTTGCCATTTTAATATCAGATAAAATTGACTTTCAACCCAAAGTCATCAAAAGAGACTCTGAGGGACACTTCTTGCTGGTCAAAGGAAAAATACAACAAGAAGAACTCTCAATCCTGAACATCTATGCTCCAATTGCAAGGGCACCCTCTTTCGTAAAAGAAACTTTATTAAAGCTCAAAGCACACATTGCACCTAACACAATAATTGTGGGTGACTTCAACACTGCACTTTCCTCAATGGACCGATCAGGAAAACAGAAACTAAACAGAGACACAATGAAACTAATTGAAGCTTTGGACCAATTAGAATTAACAGATATATATAGAACATTCTATCCTAAAGCAAAAGAATATACCTTTTTCTCAGCACCTCATGGTACCTTCTCCAAAATCGACCATGTAATTGGTCACAAGACAGACCTCAACAAATATAAGAAGATCGAACTAATCCCATGCCTCCTATCAGATCACTATGGAGTAAAAGTGGTCTTCAATAGCAACAAAAACAACAGAAAACCCACATACACGTGGAAACTGAACAATACTCTACTCAATGATACCTTGGTCAGCGAAGAAATAAAGAAATTAAAGACTTTTTAGAACACAATGAAAATGAAGACACAACATACCCAAATCTATGGGACACAATGAAAGCAGTGCTAAGAGGAAAACTCATAGCCCTGAGTGCCTCCAAAATGAAAATGGAGAGAGCATACATTACCAGTTTAATGACACACCTGAAAGCCCTGGAACAAAAAGAAGCTATTTCACCCAGGAGGAGTAGAAGGCAGGAAATCATCAAACTCAGGGCCGAAATCAATCAAGTAGAAACAAAGAGAACCATACAAAAAATCAACAAAACCAGGAGCTGGTTCTTTGAGAAAATCAACAAGATAGATAAACCCTTAGCCAGACTGACCAAAGGGCACAGAGAAAGTATCCAAATTAACAAACTTAGAAATGAAAAGGGAGATATAACAACAGAAACTGAGGAAATCCAAAAAATCATCAGATCCTACTACAAGAGTCTGTACTCAACACAACTGGAGAATCTGGAGGAAATGCACAATTTCCTTGACAGATACCAAATACCAAAATTAAATCAGGACCAAATAGATCATCTAAACAGTCCCATAATGCCTAAAGAAATAGAAGGAGTCATAGAAAGTCTTCCAACCAACAAAAGCACAGGACCAGATGGTTTCAGTGCAGAATTCTATCAGACCTTCAAAGAAGAGTTAACACCAATACTCTTCAAACTATTCCACAAAATAGAAACAGAAGGAACACTACCCAATTCCTTCTACGAAGCCACAATTACGCTGATACCAAAACCACACAGAGATCCAACAAAGAAAGAGAACTTCAGACCAATTTCCCTTATGAACATCGATGCAAAAATACTCAATAAAATTCTTGCCAACCGAGTCCAAGAACACATCAAAACAGTTGTCCACCATGATCAAGTAGGCTTTATCCCGGGAATGCTGGGTTGGTTCAATATACGGAAATCTATCAATGCAATCCACTACGTAAACAAACTCAAAGAAAAAAACCACATGGTCATTTCATTGGATGCTGAAAAAGCATTTGACAAAATTCAGCATCCTTTCATGCTTAAAGTCTTGGAAAGAACAGGAATTCAAGGCCCATACCTAAACATAGTAAAAGCAATATACAGCAAACCGGTAGCCAGCATCAAACTAAATGGACAGAAACTTGAAGCAATCCCACTAAAATCAGGGACTAGACAGGACTGCCCGCTTTCTCCTTATCTTTTCAATATTGTACTTGAGGTACTAGCTCAGGCAATTCGACAACATAAGGAGGTCAAAGGGATACAAATTGGAAAGGAAGAAGTCAAAGTATCATTATTTGCAGATGACATGATAGTCTACATAAGTGACCCAAAAAACTCCACTAGAGAACTCCTACAGCTGATAGACAACTTCAGCAAACTGGCAGGTTTTAAAATCAACTCAAGCAAATCAGTGACCTTCCTATACTCAAAGGATAAGCAGGCTGAGAATGAAATTAGGGAAATGACCCCTTCACAATAGCCACAAACAGTATAAAGTATCTTGGGGTGACTCTTACCAAACATGTGAAAGATCTGTATGACAAGAACTTCAAGACTCTGAAGAAGGAAATGGAAGAAGACCTCAAAAAATGGGAAAACTTCCCATGCTCATGGATAGGTAGAATCAATATAGTTAAAATGGCCATTTTGCCAAAAGCAATATACAGATTCAATGCAATACCCATCAAAATCCCAACTCAATTCTTCACAGAGTTAGAAAAAGCAATTATCAAATTCATCTGGAATAACAAAAAACCCAGGATAGCGAATACTATTCTCAGCAACAAAAGAAATTCTGGGGGAAGCAGTATCCCTGACCTCAAGCAATACTACAGAGCAATAGTGTTAAAAACTGCATGGTATTGGTACAGTGACAGGCAGGAGGATCAATGGAATAGGATTGAAGATCCAGAAATGAACCCACACACCTATGGCTATTTGATCCTCGACAAAGAGGCTGAAAACATCCAATGGAAAAAAGATAGCCTTTTCAACAAATGGTGCTGGTTCAACTGGAGGTCAACATGCAGAAGAATGCGAATTGATCCATCCTTGTCTCCTTGTACTAAGCTCAAATCCAAATGGATCAAGGACCTCCACATAAAGCCAGACACTCTGAAGCTAATAGAAAAGAAATTGGGGAAGACCCTTGAGGACATCGGTACAGGGAGAAAGTTTCTGAACAGAACACCAATAGCGTATGCTCTAAGATCAAGAATTGACAAATGGGACCTCATAAAATTACAAAGTTTCTGTAAGGCAAAGGACACCATCAAGAGGACAAAACGGCAACCAACAAATTGGGAAAAGATCTTCACCAATGCTACATCAGATAGAGGGCTAATATCCAATATATATAAAGAACTCAAGAAGTTAGACTCCAGAAAACCAAACAACCCTATTAAAAAATGGGGTACAGAGTTAAACAAAGAATTCTCACCTGAAGAACTTCTGATGGGGGAGAAGCATCTTTAAAAATGCTCAACTTCATTAGTCATTAGGGAAATGCAAATCAAAACAACCCTGAGATTTCACCTTACACCAGTCAGAATGGCTAAGATTAAAAATTCAGGAGACAGCAGGTGTTCGAGAGGGTGTGGAGAAAGAGGAACACTCCCCCACTGCTGGTGGGGTTGCAAATTGGTGCAACCACTCTGGAAATCAGTCTGGCGGTTCCTCAGAAAACTGGGCACCTCACTTCCAGAAGATCCTGCTATACCACTCCTGGGCATATACCCAGAGGAGTCCCCACCATGTAATAAGGCTACATGTTCCACTATGTTCATTGCAGCCCTATTTATAATTGCTAAAAGCTGGAAAGAACCCAGGTATCCCTCAACAGAAGAGTGGATGCAAAAAATGTGGTATATCTACACAATGGAGTACTATTCAGCCATTAGAAACAATGAATTCATGAAATTCTTAGGCAAATGGATGGAGCTGGAGAACATCATACTAAGTGAGGTAACCCTGACTCAAAAGGTCAATCGTGGTATGCACTCACTAATAAGTGGATATCAACCTAGAAACCTGGAATACCCAAAACATAATCTACACTTCAAATGAGGTACAAGAAGAAAGGAAGCGTGGCCCCTTGTTCTGAAAAGACTCAGTGAAGCAGTATTCGGCAAAACCAGATCGGGGAAGTGGGAAAGGGTGGGTGGGAGGACAGGGGGAGAGAAGGGGGCTTGCGGGACTTTCGGGGAGTGGGGGGCTAGAAAAGGGGAAATCATTTGAAATGTAAATAAAAAATATATCGAATAAAAAAATAAATAAAAGAAAAAAAAGTTGCATTATGTTTAAAAACTTACACTCCTTGCATCAGACTTTTCTGTATTGCGGTGTCCACTATGCTATGTATGCATGGCAGCTATGGTTTAATGACAGAAGGGCCAGTATATGCAAACAAATATGTCATTATTGATTTCTCTCTATATATTCTCAAATTAGCACTAGTGTTATGTCACAGGCTCACAACTCAGAATTTCACATTTTTATTGCACATTGTTTTGTTTCTTTGCCATGATCCTGGGGTTGACCTTAGTGCCTTGTCCTGCTTAGGCAAGTATCCTCCCAATCCCCCTCCTTCTCCATTGCAATGTAAATTTGTGTGATAGCTACTTGGAAAATATTTAGTTCTCAATTAGAGGAAACTGGAGACTTAGCTTGAAATACAATATCCTTCAGTCATTTGAGCTGGATCATTGAACTAAGCAGAGACTTAAAATGAAGCTAACAAAGGATGGCCTCTTTTTCTCCTAATTAATGAGTCTGCACTTTCTCTCAACATATTGGTACAAGAGGATAGATTGGTATAAAGCGCTCATTTTTCAATGCCTAGTTTGTGCTCCAAAGTAATTCACAAGAATGTAGTATAGAGAAAGTAACTGAAAAAGGTAGGATTAAGTAGATCATTTTGACTTGTGTTTAATACTGCTGGACTAAAATACTGTTATTGTAAGAAGGGAATAGTCTTAAGGCATTTTTTTATGATTTTAAGATAAACAGTACTTTTATTCTAACTAGCATTTTTGAAGACCTGTTCTGCTGTTGGCACACATTTTTTGTCTCATCCTCTCAGAATTTTATTTCTAACTTGTACTTCCCTTCACAGCTTGACACCTGTATGCACAAAGTGTCTCTCTTTATCTGGACTTGCAATGTCTGGAGAGCATGTCCACATTGGGACTCTTCTGTAACTGCCTTCCCCTGCCATCTGTTGCCTGCTTTCTCCCTGCTGAGCAGAGGTCTTACACTTGCTTGTTTACAGATGTCAGCCATCACTAGGTTTCTTTTACTTGACTTCCTTTAAATGGTTTTGATTTTGCCTTCAAATATGTGTTTTGCATGCTGTCTTTTTGTAACTTTGGCCACTAAATAAATGGTCCAAAACCCTTGAAAAAAACTTTGTATTTGGTTTATTTTTTTCTTCATCAGTGTTTCACTGCTTTTATGTAAGAAGCCAGAACGGTCATTATGAAACCTCAGCTTCTGCAGAGCCCTCAGTCCATCCCATCCCTTTCCTGTTCTCTTAGTTCCTGCTCTTGCTACTTCCAAGGCCTGACCAGAGCCTCTGCCCCACATCTCTGTGTGTCTCCCCCACCCCCCATCTCGTCACTTTGCAGTCACAGCCCTTGCACATCTACCCTCCCCTCTCATCCTTGCTCCGTTCCTTTTGCTGCTTTTTCCTGAAAGCCTTCTCTGCTGCTGCTTCTCTACCCCTACCAGCCAATCTCCTAAATGTAAACCAAGCCTGTAATGTCTTATAGTGCTTACTGATCCAGTCATTTGCAAGTGCATGCTTACTTGCCTATTTGTTTCCATCTTGATTGTTTGCTTTATAAGAATAAGAACTCTGTTGCATGTCTATGGTGCCAAGACTTTGTTTTTCATGTTAAGTGATCAGCAAATAATTCTTTAATAAATGACTACACCTATGAAAACTCTGCATTGTACCTCCTCAATATATCCAGTTGTTTTTGTATAAAAACCCAAAATGTCATAGTTGAACTCTTTCTCCAGTCTCTTAGTACAACAGAAAAAAGGTTATAATAATCTTTAGAACTTCATGATTGGTAGGTTTCAAATTATAGTTTTAGTTCTTTAATCAAACAAGTGCTGATGATATGTAAAAATTATGGAATAGGAAATAGTACAAAATAAAATTAGCACATTTTAAGAAAATTCAAAACTCCTGGTTGAGTACATGTTTTGAGGTTCTTTTAATTTTGAAATAAGGTATTATAATGTTAAGGAAGAAACACAGTTTGAGAACATATTCAGAAAATACACTTCCCATCTTATATGAAGAATATTGGATAAAATTTGAATTTCCTGTTTTAATTTTTAAACGTAGATATAATCAAACTTGAATTTTGTAGTTGGACTTTCACTCCTTTGTAGGTTCTTTTTTATTCCACTGTCTCCATATTAGCATTATACTACTTTCTGATGGTTAGGACCTTGGGCAACCTGGTCAAGCACTGGCTCAAAACCCTAGTGACATAGCAGGTGACTGTGTCCTGCTGGCATTTGGCCATGCCTTTGGGCCCCTGGCTCCTGTCCTGGCTATAGCCTTCCACAGTGCCCCACCTTCCCGCAGAGAGGTGTGTGGCCATCAGTCTCTCAGGAGCAGCAGCAGCAGCAGCAGCAGCACCACCACCACCACCACCAAGCACATGCAAATAAGGTTTCTCCAAGCTCTCAGAACAAGCCAATGAGAAGTTCCTGTTGTCAGACCCTGACCCACCCCAAAACTGTATAGAATTACTGTCTATACAGGGAGAGGGAGAATTACTCCATCTTCTGAGAGCATCTGTCATAAGAGGTGTCCCAAGAGAGACACCTTGGGAAGAGGTCTCTCCTGAAAAGCCACCAGAAGCTCACCCCCACCCGATCCCCCACTCCTCACTGGCTAGTCAGCTTCTCATTGGCCCAGCCCAGCCTTACTCAGCGCAGACAATGTGGTGTAATTGAGAGGGCACCAGCAGAGACTGAGGTAGAGACAGCTGCAGCTGCTGTGGAGACCTGCCACCCCCCCACCCTGTTTGCACTCTTCCTGTTTGCACTCTCTCCCTTTTGCCTGAGCCCTCAAACTTGGCCCAGGCTAGAGATCTCCATGGAAGGCCTCCGGTACACAGGCCCACACATGACTACTTAACAAACTACAACCAACAGAAGCCAAACACAGCCAACCACCAACCAGTCACCAACCAATAGCTTACTACCAGTCAACAACCCTCTCACTTCCCAGGGCTCTAGCATCTGTATACTCTTTGAAAGTCCCCAGAATCCAAATATCACAGAGTAGCAAAACTTACCTGTAGCTCAAAATCACATCCCTGCTAGAGCATGAAGCAAATTATAGTCAGGTGTTGTGGACAATCTGAAGCAGCACCATAACCCACAGCTGGGATTAAAATGAAACATATTCCCTTAATATTTCTGTGCTTTTTTTTTTAACAAATCAAAATTCTTGCTACATGATATATGGTGGAATAGGATTATATGATGTGATTAAAACAAACACTAAATTTTGTTACTGATTATTTTAATTATTATTGTGACTTTTGTACAGTTTAAATATCAAAGCTAAGTATGAATCTGATTTGAGAAATTCAGTCTATACTAAAGACAAGAAATCATGTTCATTTATTATTTAATTGGAATTTTTATGTGTTCTGACTAGCCTTGGTCTTAGTAGGCTTCAGCTTAAATAAAAAATTCATTGGGAGGATTTCTCATACTTTTGCATTTTTATTTGTAATATTTTTGTAGTAAATACCAATAATAAATGTAATAGAGTGATTAGAAATCAGGGAAAATATTTCCTTCTAAGAGCTAGTATTTATTTTTTTAACAATGAATTTTCTAGTGTTTCATTTCTATTACATATAAGGCAATACAAGTAAAAATGTTATACCAAGGTGAAATAATTGAAATTGTGTTGTTAGCTGTATAAGTAGTAACTAATTAGGGGTATTTTTTTTTAATTTCAAGCCATTAGATACAATAATTTAAGAAATTTCAATTTCAGGTAATTTACCAGTTCTACAATCCATTGATACCATTGTCTTAGTCCTTAAGAATGAGTCAGTAAGACTTTTACATTTAAGTCAAGGATAGTATTTCAGCTGACTTTTTAACAGCGGTAACCTCATAGCATATATTTATCTCCTGATTTCTTCCATCATAGCGTGAAGAAGTGAATTATTGAAAAGATAAAAATAAATTTGTTTGCTTTCTGTCAGAGTTCATATCCACAGCCAGCCTTGATGGAAGAGCAGAATGATTTAGACAAGTTTGCTTTGGAGATTCATAACATATGCTTGCTGGACAGAATTGAGTTATCTCTGCTCCAGAGACTGAGTTAGTGTAGCAGGGGCTGACAGAGATGAAGATAACTGAAGGAAATTCAATTACCTTTTAGTGTTTTCTTTCTAATGGGATTCTTAATGTGAAAAAGATCCTTAGATGATGTGCTGGTTTTCCTGAGCTTTGCTTTGATACCTGCTTCCTGAGTACTACAAACTTTCACTTCAGATGAACCTTCTTTAAGTATAAAATAGGCAGTTTGCTATGTGTAGTAGGTTATATTGAAATAGTCTTTTAATTTTTTTACTTGATGTTATTTGTAATTTATATAATCATTGACTACACATTGTAGTGTCCCATATTTTAAATAAGGCCATCATTTAGTGTGATAGCAATATTTTTCCTCTCTCACAAATGACCTTTTGGAAAATATGTTGCAGTTCTCACTGTTGATCTATTTATGCCTCTGTCAGCTATCTTATGCTGGTTCCTGGCCGTCTTCTTTAACAGCTGTTAGGCTGCTCAGTCATTTCACTCTTGCTTTTGCATTCTGCCATGCGTTGGTGTCTCCATTCTCTCATACTCTTTTTATTTTTCAGTGTATTGGATCTGGCTTTTTCCTCTTTAGTTTTCAACTAATTGCTTTCAAGTTTTTCCCTTTAGTCCCTTCAGCATCTGTAGCTTCTTTTATTATCCTCACGTCCCTCCACAGACTTTGACATTGATGTCATATCCTTCTCTTTGCCTTTACATTCTCACCTGATGCTTTGTTAGTCTGCCCTTGAGTTCTCATAGTTCTCCATTTTTTATTCCTTTGGTCAAAAGTATAGGTCTCTACCAAGCACGAAAAAGGAAGGATGTTAAAATGTTCTCTTTCCACATCACAAGACAATTCAGAAGTTTTTCTTCCTTATTTTCTCACTTACAAGAGTGATTTTTTTTTAAAGTTAGAGCTTCCAATGTTAGCCCTATGAGTATTTGAATTTTATTTTTTTATTTTTTTTACATGTATAATAATCATTAAAAATCCAATAACAATAGAAGTTGAGAGTTGCTCTTTCCATGTCTGTGAAGAATTACATTGGAATTTTGATGGGGATTACATTGAATCTATAGGTTTCTTTTGGTAAGATGTCCAATTTGACTATGTTAATCCTACCTTTCCATGAGCGCGGGAAATTGTTCTATCTTCTGAAGTCTTCTTCAATTTCTCTCCTTAAGGTTCTTGTCATACAGATCTTTCACTTGCTTGTTTAGAATTACAACAAACTATTTTATTATTTGGGGCTATTGTGATATGTATTTTTCCCTAATTTCTTTCTAAGATGTATATCATTTGTATAAAGGAAGCCTACTGGTTAATTTGAGTCAATTTTATATCCAGTCACTTTGCTGAAGTTGTTTATCAGCTGTAGGAGTTCTCTGGTAGAATTTTTGGAGTCACTAATGTGTACTATCATATCATCTGCAAATAGTGATACTTGACTTTTTTCTTTCCAGTGTATATCCCCTTTATCTTTTGTTGTCTAATTTCTCTAGCTAGAACTTAAGGTTCTATATTGAATAGATAGGTAGAGAGTGGGCAGACTTATCTTGACCATGATTTTATTGGATTGCTTCAATTTTTTTTCCTTTTAATTTGATGTTGGCTGTTGTTTTGCTGTATATTGCTTTTATTATGTTTAGGTATATGCCATGAATTCCTGATCTATCTAATTCTTTTAACATGAAGGGGTATTGTATTTGTCAAAGGCTTTTAGCATCTAATGAGATGATTCTGTGATGGTTTTTCTTCAAGTTTGCTTATATAGTTTACTTTGATGGATCTTCATATATTGAACCATCCCTGCATCCCTGTGACTTGGTGAATGATGTTTTATTTTATTTTTTTTATGTGTTCAGTTTGTGAGAATTTTAGCTCTATTATTCATAAGTGAAATTGGTCTGAAGTTCTCTTTCCCTGTTGGGTCTTTGTGTGGTTTAGGTATCAGAATGACTGTGGCTTCATAGAATGAATTAGATAGTGTTCATTCTGCCTCTATTTTATGGAATAGGTTGAGGAGTATTGGTATTAGCTCTTCTTTGAAGGTCCTATAGAATTCTACACTAAAATCAACTATCCCTGGCCTTTAAAAAAATTTTTTTTTTTGGTTGGGAAGTTTTTAATGACTGCTTCTATTTTCTTCAGGGTTATGGGGCTGTTTAGATAGTTTACTTGATCTTGATTTAACTTTGGTATGTGGTATCTGTCTAGAAAATCATCTGTTTTGTCTAGATTTTCCAGTTTTGTCAATACAGGTTTTTATAGTAAGATCTGATGATTTTTAAATTTCTTTTGTTTTTGTTATGTTTCCCTTTCAATTTCTGATTTTGTTGATTTGGATACTTTTTCTGTATACTTTAGTTAGCTTGACTAAGGGTTTATCTATCTTCTTGAGTTTTGCAAAGAATCAGCTTTTGTTGATTCTTTGTATTGTTCTCTTTGTTTTTAATTCAGCCCTGAATTTTCTGTTTTCAGTCCTGAGTTTGATTATTTCTTGCTATCTACTCTTCTTGGGTGTGTGTGCTTCTTTTTGTTCTGTAGCTTTCAGGAGTGCTGCTAAGTTGCTAGTTTAGGATCTCTCCAATTTCTGTATGAAGGCACTTAGTGCTATGAGTTTTCCTCTTAACTCTGATTTCATTGTGTCCCATAAATTTGGGTATGCTGTGCCTTCATTTCCATTGAATTCTAGAAAGTCGTTAATTTCTTTCTTTGTTTCTTCCCTGACCATATTATCATTGAGTAGAGAGTTGTTCAGTTCCCATGTTTATGTGATCTTTCTGTTGTTTTGTTGTTGTTGAAGTCCAGCCTTAGTTTGTGGTGATTTGATAGATGTATGGGAGTGTTTCAATCTTCCAATATCCATTGAGGTTTGTTTTCTGTCCAATAGTATGGCCAATTTTTGGAAAGGTTCCATGATGTACTGAGAAGAAGGTGTATTTCTTTGTTTTGAGGTGAAATATTCTGTAGATATCTATTAAATCCATTTGGTTCATAACTTCTGTTAGGTTTCACTGTGTATTTTTTTAGTTTCTATTTCAATGACCTGTTCATTGGTCAGAGTGGGGTGTTGAAGTCCTTCAATATTATTGTGTGAGGTTCATACAATAGTAGAGTTTCTTTTACAAATGTGGGTGCCCTTGTCTTTGGGACATAAATGTTCAGAATTGAGATTTCATCTTGGTTTTTTGCTGTGATGAATATGAAGTGTCCTTCCTCATCTCTTTTTATTACTTTTATTGAAAGTCTATTTTATTGGATAGTAGAATGGCTGCTCCAGCTTGTTTCTTTGAACCGTTTCTTTGGAAAACTTTTTCCAGCCCTTTATTCTAAAGTGGTATGTCTCTTTGTTGCTTAGGTATAGTTCTTGTATGCAGCCAAATGATACATCCTACTTGAGTATCTAGTCTAATAGCCTGTTTTTTTTTTTTTTTAAATAGGGGAATTGAGTCTGTTGATGGTGAGAGATATTAAAGACCAGTGATTGTTAGTTCCTGTTATTTTTGTTGTTGGAGGTGGCATTATGTGTGTGTAATTTTCTTCTTTTGGATTTCTTGTAAGATGATTAATTTCTTGTGTTTTCTTGGGTGTGGTTGCCCTCCTTGTGTTGGAGTTTTCCTTCTAGTATCCTCTGTAGCGCTGGATTTGTTGAAACATATTGTTTATATTTGGTACTGTCATGTAATATCTTGGTTTCTTCATCTATCTTGATTGAAAGTCTTGCTGGATATAGTAGCCTAGGTTGACATCTTAGGGTCTGCATGAAATCTGTCCAGGATCTTCTGACTTTTAGCTTCTTTCTTGATAAGTCTTGTATAATTCTAATAGGTATATATATATATATATATATATATATATTTATATAAAAGGTCTTTATATATTATTTAGTCTTTTTTCCTTACAGCTTTGAATATTCTTTCTTTATTCTGTATATTTAGTGTTTTGAGTATTATGTAGTGTGAGAATATTCTTTCTGTTCCAATCTATTTGGTGTTCTATAGGTTCTTGTCCATTTATGGCCACCTCTTTCTTTAGGTTAGGGAAGCATTCTTCTATGATTTTGTTGAAAATGTTTTCTGACCCTTTGAACTGGAAATCTTCACCCTTTCTATTCCTATTATTCTTAGGTTTGGTCTTTTCATTGTGTCCTGAGTTTCCAGTATGTTTTGGCCTAGGAAGTTTTACAATTTTCATTTTCTTTGACCAAGAATTGTTTGTTTCAATATAAATGTATGTGTTTTAAACTGGTAGCTTTCTGTTTTTGTTATAGTTATCACCTTATTTAGAAGTGATAATGATAGATAAGTATTAAAACATAATATAGGGGCTGGAGATGATGGCTCAGTGGTGAAGAGTTTCATTCTTAGCACCCATATCAGGATGTTCAGAAGTAACTCGACTTCTGGCCTCCCAATTTGGTGTTTCTTGATTCCCTGGCCACCCAATCATGTCATACAAACACACAGAAATATAATTTTTAAAAGGATAAAACCAAACAATGAAATAGATGAGTATTGTTTTTCTTTTAAGTTTCTAAATTAGACTAGTTTATTTACCCAGCCTATAAAACTACATGGTTGTAGTTCAGCACAGCTCTGACTTTCAGTCATATAAAGGCAAACCAAAGTCTGTCATTTACTAAACAGTAGAAATTACTTTTTAGCTTAGGCTAAAGAAAATGTGTGTGCCTTACTAATGTGTGAGAAATCAATGGGATTTATAAATCGATTATGTTTCTTGGTATGACTTTGTATTAAGTAATTCTTGCTGTTTCCAAGCTGTCCCATTGCCACTTAGGAGCTATGGTACCTCTGTGAGCTTCGTCTGGATTACTCCTGGGAAGGGTAGTGTCAGAACTCTTATTGTCATACAAGTGGCTGTGCTCAGCAAAGCCCTTGAGATTGCCTAAGGCATGGGCATAGGCTTTGCATTTTCCTTTTGTTGGTGTAGCAACCACAGAAGGGTGTCAGAACATAGACAGGGATTAACAGAACAGTACTGGGAGAAAGATATTGCATCTCTGAAAATGTACTTGGCAAGCTCTTAATTAGACACTAGCTTAGAACTCTCATATTTCTTAGCCCTGACCTTTTCTCTTTGTCAGCTCTAAGGCTAAATTTAGGTCCTTGTTGGTACTGTTCTTCCGAATACATACATACATTCATACATTCCCTCCCTCCCCCACCTCTGTGTACATTTATGTGCACACATATACATGTAAATACAGGTCTACGTGTGCATGTGTGTGCACATTCATATGTATGTGGAGGTCAGAGGGCAGCCTTGGGTATTGGTTTTTCAGATGCTGTACAGCTTTGTGCATAGCTAAAGACTCAGTATCTCTCAGTTCATTTTCAGAGTATGCAGAGTATACAGTGCAGGGTATCTATTAAGTTCTTTCATTTTCTGTTTTAGCCCCTTGGGAAATGTCCATGTTGAAGCTCACATTTTCTTGTTTTGGTCTTCTCTGGGTAGCTGTTGAACAGATTATGTGTATGTTTGTATAGTGCACAAATACATATATTATAAAAAGTCACCAGTTTTAGAACTCTTTATGGAAAATCAAGCCACCATTAGGGCTGAAAAATGACTGTGTAAATGTGAACTATTCTTAGTACTTGGGAGGTTAAGGCAGTAGGAACTTTATGAGTTCTAGGCCAGACAGCCAGGTCAGCATCATGAGTTCCTGTCCAGCCAAGCCTGTATATGAAACCCTGTTTCACATTTTGCCTCTTTCTATGTTGTTGTACCTGAATGGTCTTTTGCTAGTATAGTATTCCTGATTTTATGATTTATGAGTGGCATGTGTATTGGTTGTATGATTTCTCCATTTTTTTTTGTGTAGTGTGTGTGTGTGTGTGTGTGTGTGTTTTATTGGCCTGCTTGTTTTCTTAAGAGAGAGAGAGAAAGGAAGGCATGAAGTTGGAAGAGTGGGGAGATTGGGAGGAAATGAGGGAGAGAAATCCACGATCAGAATATATTACATGAAAAAAACTTTGTTTTTAATTTTAAAAGACGGGAAAAATATCAACTACTAAATCTCTATGTTTTCAAATTGTAAACTTTTAACATTGGTATTATATTATTTCAAAAGAATCAGTTATCTTTTTTAATATAATATTCTAGTTATGTAAATTTGTAAAAACAATTATGTTTGACATAGGTTTCATAGATATTTTCATACAAATGTATCATATACTAAGACTATAGTCAACTACCTGTTTCTCCTTCCTCTCAATTCCCATCCAGCACTCCAGCCAAACTTCTCCCTTCATATCCTATATACATGTATGATTTTATATTTATATAAAATCTGGGATACACAAATGAGAAGAAAGCACCTGATATTTATCTTCTCTGTTAAGTCACTTAATTTATTTGGTCTCCATTGCATCCATTTTCTTTCAAATGACATAATTTTGCTTTTGTCTATGGCTGAATAAAACTCCATAATGTATTTATGCAACATTTTCGTTGTCTATCCATTGATAGACATCTTGGCTCATTCAGCATCTTAAGTATGGGGACTACTGCTGCAGTACACAGAGGTGTGATAGACTCTCTGCTGTGGACATTTAGAGTCCTTTTTTTATATGCCCAAGAGCAGGATAAACGGTTCATGTTTAAGTTCTACTTTCAGTTTTATGAGAAAATTCCATACTGATTTCCATGGTGACTGTAACAATTTGCATTTCTACCACCAGTATATAAATATCCCTCCTTTCTTCCTAAACATATGGAAAAATGTTCAGCATCCATACCCATCAGGGAAATGCAAATAAAACAGCTTTCAGATTCAATCTCCCCCAGTGGAAATGGCTATTATTAATACATGTCAATAAGTACCAGAGAACGTATAGCATTATAACAGTTTGTAGATAGATACGCAAAATCAGTTAGCATTTCATATGTTAAATAATTTATTCAAACTTTTGAGGAATATTTCCTTTACGGAGGAGATGGTTAACATAGTTATTCTACTAAAGGAAAACACAAGCATGTATTTTAAAGAGGAGAGCTCTGTCTTCTGTTTGACAGGCTGAGTGTTTGAGACAGGATCTAGCCATACAGACTACACTGCCCTAAAACCTACTATGTAGTCCAGGTTGGCCTCCAGAATGCTGGAATTCTAGCATGAACCAATCATGCTTACCAGTCTTATTCTCCATGCTTAGATCTGCCCACGCCCACTGTTTCATTTTGTTATGTTTTATTTGTTCTATCTTGAATACTTGCTTTTTGGTGAATATTTGTTTATCATAGGTTTTTTCATATCCTTATATACAATATTTATGTCTCTCTGAGGAATTTTGGTGCAGATATTTTTATCTCTATTATATCTCTGCCGTGAAGCTGTGATTGTTTACTCTATTGCACTCAGAAGGTGGGAGAAAGAGCTTTTGACTGTAGAAGCCATTGCTCCATGCAGACAGCACTCCCTTTATTTTATTACCTACTGTTTTAGATGAAGTACCTGAGGCACAGAACTTCACATAACCTGGCCAGTTATGAAGACTTCAGATCTAAGATTTTGAGCTGTTGGGTTGTAGATGTTGTGATTTTAAGTGTTGATTTAATTGTGGTTTTGATAAAGCTGAACCAATTATTTTCAATTCTGTTATTTTGAACAACTATTGTTTAGCATTTAGTTTTGACTTACCCATTTGCAGTTTTAAATATATTTACGTATTTAACCATGAGACCTTACTAAGTTAAATAAATGACTACTATTCTGTATGTTTTAAAATCACAGTATGATTTTTAAAAAGTTTTTAAATTGAGACTTATTTATTGTTTAAATTCTGTCAGTTTTATTGAACACATATACCAAGATGCCTTTTACTTAATTTACCAAATAATCCTATGATGTATTGCCAGCATTGTTAATGGAACTATCTTACCTTTTAATCTAAGATTTGGTTGTTTAAAAATTATTAATAAGTACTCTAGTAAGAAAGAAAATAATTTATCAATATTGTGTATACAGTATATATACGTATATGTATATACAATAGATACACATTTGTGTATACATGTATGTTCAAACTGCACTATGCTTGTTGTTGACTTGTTTTTAATGAATATTTTCTAAGGCAAGCTTTTATTTTGAGAAACTTAAAAGGTTCAAACCTGTGTTAATCTTTAAATCATTTAATATTATTGGGGACTGCAGTTTGTAGAGATAAGGCCCCAGAACACATTGCACCTAGTCTATTAAAAGAAGAAGAAATGGGAGAGATACTTTGATAAGTGTCCTCCCTGTTTTAACCTTGAATGCTATTATGGGGTGGGCTAGGAATGGGGGATGGTGCTATATCTCTTTCATTGGCTTAGACTTTTTCCTGCTGAGAGAAATCAATACTTTGAGGCGTTGCATGACAGAGAAATCACTTTAGAATTAAAGGTGGCTGTCACACAGTATCATTGGCTGACTTTTGTTTGCTGTTGAGGTTTGAAGCTTTCATTTTTCTTAGTCTTTTTCAGGAGTCTCAGGTTTCTGTAGATAGCATTACTTTTTTTTTTTCCAAGATGAGACTTTAAATCTGAGATAAGTGATAAAGCACAAAGACCTCCAAAGTGAAATATTGAGAAACTTCTTTATTTGTTGAACTTTACGTGGTTTTCTTTTCCAATAGTTTCCAGTAAATTTATAGTAGAAGTGGTTTTGAGACAATTGAGAAGTCACACTCCTAAAACTATTTGGCAGAAGCCTTGATTCCCTAATTAAAATTTCAGTAATTCATGTGCAGCACTTCAAACAAAACAAAGAAGATAGAACTGTGTATTCTGACATAGAATGAAATACTGTTCTTTTATTTCCTGTATCATTGTTCTGTTTTCTATCTAAAGGCAAATATGATTTTTGGGTATGGAGCACTATGGCACAGGATCAGCTCTGGGCACAGACAGAAACTGAAAGGATCCCATGGGGCGAATATTTTTTTAATATTTTAACTATAAACATTCAATTATGAAAAGGCTACTTTTATATTTTTTTTCATTTTTTATTTTATTACTATTTTTTATTAATTTTTTTATTCAATATAATTTATTTATATTTCAAATGATTTCCCCTTTTCTAGTCCCCCACTCCCCGAAAGTCCCATAAGCCCCCTTCTCTTCCCCTGTCCTGCCACCCACCCCTTCCCACTTCCCCGTTCTGGTTTTGCTGAATACTGCTTCACTGAGTCTTTCCAGAACAGGGGGCCACTCTTCCTTTCTTCTTGTACCTCATTTGATGTGTGGATTATGTTTTGGGTATTCCAGTTTTCTAGGTTAATATCCACTTATTAGTGAGTGCATACCATGATTCACCTTTTGAGTCTGGGTTACCTCACTTAGTATGATGTTCTCTAGCTCCATCCATTTGCCTAAGAATTTCATGAATTCATTGTTTCTAATGGCTGAATAGTACTCCATTGTGTAGATATACCACATTTTTTGCATTCACTCTTCTGTTGAGGGATACCTGGGTTCTTTCCAGCATCTGGCAATTATAAATAGGGCTGCTATGAACATAATAGAGCATGTATCCTTATTACATGATGGGGAATCCTCTGGGTATATGCCCAGGAGGGGTATAGCAGGATCTTCTGGAAGTGAGGTGCCCAGTTTTCTGAGGAACCGCCAGACTGATTTCCAGAGTGGTTGTACCAATTTGCAACCCCACCAGCAGTGGAGGAGTGTTCCTCTTTCTCCACATCCTCGCCAACACCTGCTGTCTCCTGAATTTTTAATCTTAGCCATTCTGACTGGTGTAAGATGAAATCTCAGGGTTGTTTTGATTTGCATTTCCCTAATGACTAATGAAGTTGAGCATTTTTTAAGATGCTTCTCCGCCATCCCATGTTCTTCAGGTGAGAATTCTTTGTTTAACTCTGTACCCCATTTTTTAATAGGGTTGTTCGGTTTTCTGGAGTCTAACTTCTTGAGTTCTTTATATATATTGGATATTAGCCCTCTATCTGATGTAGGATTGGTGAAGATCTTTTCCCTATTTGTTGGTTGCCGATTTGTCCTCTTGATGGTGTCCTTTGCCTTACAGAAAGAAACTTTGTAATTTTATGAGCTACTTTTATATTTTAAGACAGTTTGATTTTAAAATTTTAAACATGTTTTATAATAATTTGTTGAATTAATCACTGTATATCAAATAAAATATGCTATTTTAGAAACCTAATGCTTGAAACCTTGTAATTTTTACATTCTTAGGTGAGTTTCATGAGGTTAAAGGGAATGTTTATGAGACCTTTTTCTTCATAGTTAGAATTCTTTTCTGTTTTAACACAGGTCAATATTTCAGCTCTCTTCCAGTCTTCTCTCTTATTCCTTCATGTTTAATGTTTAATGTAGGAAATTTTCTTATTTCTATAGGCTGTGTTGACATGTTCCACCTATCTTTGTTGTTCTTGTTAATTGGGGTCTTCAGTGTACCTCCACTGGTCTGCAACTCATTGTGGGTACCAGCTGGCTCCAGCACTGCCACCATCCCTCAGCGTCTGTGTCTACAGGCTGGGACCACAGGCCTGGTCATAGACCTGGCACTTCGTTTTTGATATTAATGATTTACAGATTTTTTCTTTTCTTTTTCTTATACATTCTGGCCTTATATTATAATGATACCACAGTTGTTAGAGAACCAACGTGTACTTTTATTGAGTTTTCCATACAAATTTTTGTAGAGTTTTAAATAATTGCCATCTCTTCTTTATTATCTTTCATAGAGGTGTATGTCATTTGCTTCTAATGATGTTTCTATCTCTGATCCCCATTCTCTACTTTTCTATATATTTCAGGCTGTAAGTTTTCCTTTAAATTCTGATGTAATTGATTTTACGTCTTTTTGTAATTTTTCTTAATGCCGATTTCATTGAACTGTAAATTATTCTAAGATGAGAGTCTTAATTTTAAATGATGTTAGAGCTTTTAACGAGGCTATTCTTTCATCTTAGACAATCAACCAAAGAATCAAAAGCATCTGTATTTCTAAGTCTTTCTCAGTATAACTCTTTCTCTAGTAACTTGTCCTTCATATTTTTGCCTTCTGAATAGACTTTTTAAATTAAATTAACTTATTTGTATATGTGAAAGTAGGTGGGTGACACAGTTAGAAGACAGCCTGTGAAAGCTGGTTCTCTTCCTCTTCCATCTGGATTCTGAGGATCGAATTCAGGCCGTTAGATTAAATGACAAACATTTTTACCTTTTCTTAGCAATCTCACTGTTTTCCAATAGACTTTTTTGAAGAAACACAGTGGTTTTTCTTGTCCTTTTAAAATTCCAAGGAGACATTTTGGATGGAAGGTGTAATTTGTATTTGTCTAGAATATGCTATGCAGGGAGATATAAAGGCAGCATGTGACATCAGGCTATGTGCTGTAGGGGCCCCGCAGTGAGTGCTTGTCTAGCAGGTGTTTGTCTTAGCCCTACAAAACAAAACAAAACTAATAGAAATCTAGGTGAGTGGATTGATGAGTTATTAGAGGGTTTTCTAAAGTAGAATAAATGGGCAATTATCTGAGAAAACTTGGGGCCACATGTTACTGAGTATAGGAAAGCTTCCTAGTGTGCACCAGCATGGTTAGCTTAGCTTTGTGTGGTTTGAAGCTGGAAGATTACTGTACAAGATGAGCTCTGTGGTTGTAATATGGGCTCAAATTTTGAATTAATTGTATAAGCTATGAAATATTGAAAGATAGGCCTAATTGATGATAACAGATGATATGGGAAATGGATGCTTTGAATGGAGCATTTGAGAAATCTGGTAAATATACAAGATTCATAAAAGAGAGAGCCATGTAGAAAAACATTAATGTACCAAAAGAGGAGAATTACAGTTCTGTTCTGGGAAGAAGCCAGAGGAAGCTATTTGATTTTCAGGTTAATTATTTCTGAACTTCCATGTGAAGGACAAATAGTGAAATAGGATAGACTCATGAAGTCCTCAAAAGAAATTTAAATTTAGTTTTATCTCTCTTCAGTTAGAGCAGTGGTTCTCAACCTGTGGGTCACAGCCTCTTTGGCAGTTAAATGTCAGATGTCCTGAATATCAGATATTTACAATTTATGACAGTAGCAAAATTACAGTTATGAAGTAGTAACAAAATAATTTTATGGTTGAGATCACAACCTAAGGAACTGAATTAAAGGGTCATAGCACTAGGATGGTTGAGGACTACTGATTTAGTGAGCCAGCCTAGGAACTTACATTGTCAGTGGCCATGCTAAATTGTTTTCCTGTTTAGTTAGAATCTTACTTATTTACTATAAATAAATTCTAAGAAGCATGTTTATTTTACTTTATTAATTTCACAGTAACAAATGTGAAGTTTCTTTGTCATCAAATGGAAATTGAATTATTTCGCTTTCAAGACCTTATCTTTAGTTTTTACCTTCAGATACTTTTGTACTATTGTTGTGATGTTGTATTCTATAGTTTATATGACACTTAAGTCTAGAAAAGCAGAGGTGATGTGTAGTGAAGTGTTCCACCTATAATAATACTGAAGGACAATTTTAGAGTCACCCTTTTATTTCTCATGTTCTAAATTCCAGTGTCAGCTGAACTTTAGGGTAGTGTCTCTGAGGTACCTTCATTCAACCTTCAGACACAGATACCTGTGTTCTTTCCCTTCCCTCATATATGTGTGCAACTCAAGTATTCCCCATATGTACCTGACTGAAGAACAGAAATTATTATTAATATTCGATGAGAACATCTTCTATTTATACCATCCAGATATTTTTATGAACAGAGATAAGATCATTACATCGTTTAGAAACATTCTTATTTTGTTTACTTTTATCATGTTTTAAGGTCATATATGACTGTAATGTTCTACAAGGAGACAGAGATTGATAATCAAGAAAGAATGGTTCTTTAATGTGATTTATATGTATAGATTTTATGTCAGATATGAAAAGTTGCTTTTTAAATTGTAAAGGAAGATCCATTAAAGAACACTTTAAACCTTTTTACTATTTAGCTTACCTTGAGTCCTTGTTTTTAGAAATGCCTTTTCAGCAAACTTTGATAGGCTGGCAAATGTTTATTGTTCACCTATTTATAAAAAGCAGAAATAGTCTCTGTGGTAGGTTCTTGCTGCAGGTAAGGCCACATTTAGTATCATTGAGTATGAAGTTATGTAATGTTTCCTGGGAGTACAGGGACCATTGATTTTTTTCCCCCCTAAGTTCCCCCAATAATTTGAATCTCCACTCATCAGGTGAAGTTAGCAAAAGGCATACTGTGACTGTAGTAAGCAACAGAGGATGCAAGGTGTAGAAAGATTTCTGTAGCCTTTATACCATTCCTTTATCTGTGGGCTGGCTTCCGAGTTCTTGCCAGAATCTCTGAAGAGGTCACTATCAGGTGACATTTTGCTGCAATGGAATCATATCCTTCACTTAAGCTACTGTCCAGATACTTTAAAAAAATATTTTTTCTTTCTGTTTATTCAAATCAAATCAAAATTTACAGAAGAGTTCCATCCTCTGGCTTTTTTTTTTTTTTTTTTTTTTTTGGTCACAGTCCTGTAACAAACGTATGAAGTGTGAGTTAGCATTTGATTTGCTTTAACCTAGTTCCTAATGAGTCTTATATTTTCTATATTGGCACTTGCATAATATAACATAATTTGCTTTTATCTGTTTTTAATATTCATTTTATTAATTCTACAGGAACACATTTAAACTTTTTATCAGTAGTTAAATAAACTTGATTACTTTTTTCCCAAGCTAATTATTTGTTTTTCCATTTAGATATTATTGTACTTATGTTGTGATGTTAATAGCTAGTTTAAATGACACTGAAAGTCAAAAAGTAGAGTGATAGGAAGTGGGAAATTCTACCCAAGATAAAATGAAATGAAAGTGTCTCTTCCAACTTATACTCAGGTCCTGTCTAGGATAACCTCCAGTCCCCACCTCAACTGCCCAGAATCTTTCACTTTTTTTTTTTTTTCTTTTTCTTCCCAACTGATCCCCTTCAGTTTCCATGCACTGCCTGCTTCTCTCTTCTCCAAGTGAATTTCATGAGGATTGTTTATAGGAGCATTGACATCTTTCCCATCATAAAACCACAGAAGAAAATGTCTTTCCCTCTTCTAGCGACCATTGGCCGCCTGTAAATTTTCAGGGAAAGGTTCAGCCTTGTGAATTAGTCCCTGTGGGGGAAGATGTTGAGGGACACAGCCTTGCCCAGGTAACATTGTACCAGGACACACTACGCTTTCATCTGCTCTCTCTTCCGTGGTGCTCACTAAGCCTTTGAGGGGTGATGTAGGTGTTCTCCTTACGAGTGTTCCACAGCTACACGTTCTTCTTGCAATTAATATTATCCCTTCACTTATCAAGTTTAAACCTAAAAAGGAAGAGAGGGTGTGGGAGGAAGAGAGGGGGGAAGGAGAGAGACTAAGGAATTGGCCAGTACTGTCAAGAAATACTAGCTAGATGATAAGGTAATTTGGTTTATTTTGATTCATAGTGAATATAGTATTTTATTCATTCCTTGAGAATTTCTTAAAATGTATTTTGATTATATTGATTCTTCATTTCTCCCTTTAGGTCCTACTTATTTACCTCTAACCTCCACTTGCTCCCAGATTTGTATTCTCTCTCTTAAATAGCTCACAGTCCATTTTGTGCTGCTCATATGCTCACGGGTGTGGGGTAATTTACTGGCATATCTTCCACCTACTTGGTGAAACATCTTTAAGGAAAACTGACACTCTCAAAAGCTGTCAGCTGTCAGTGCTTCAGGGTTATAAGCCAGTCCCTGACACATTGCTGAATGCCTTTGTGTTGTTCAGGTCTCGGTTCAGACAACCCCAGTACTGAGTTTATGCGTGCTGTGGTCCTGTCATGGCCAGATGACACTGCTTGCTGCCGCTCCTTCTCACCTCCATCTCTTACAGTGTTTCTACCTTCTTTTCTGCTAATGTTTCTGAGCCTTGGGTTGGGTGGGTATGATATGATTGGTGACTGAGGGAGCACTCACTAACACTTATTATCAACACTTTGATCATTTGTAAGTTTCTGCATTAACCACAGTCCATTGCACAAAGCAACTTCTTTGGGGGTCTAAGGCCTGGGGAGAAATAAGTACAGAAATAAGGGCCGTTTCACTAATCCCCTTAGCAGAATAATAAGAGTAGATTCACCCCTGGGGTCTGTGAGCTCACCCAATCATGGTTTCTAGGCCAGATTTACATTATTTGGCATGTATTACCTCATCTGGAGCAGGCCTTAAATTAAGTCAGAAAATGGTACTTACCCCAGTAACATTTGTGACTGTTGCACAACTGGATATGTCCCATCATGCTGGACTTTATTGTAATTCAGATCAGTAAGATTGTTGATGACTTTTACCTCCTAGGAGCACACATCACAGCTTTTGTTACTGTGAAAGCTCACCAGCAGGAAGGAAGCTTTCTGCTCAGTACTAACTTGATTTCCCTATGTCCTGTGAGTCAATGTCTTTAGGAATGAGGCCTTAACATTAAGTTCAGTGCCTGTGTTATTTGGAGGTCTCCAGACAAGCCATGCATGGCTAAAAACTCACCTGTTAGTGGCCTTTTTATATTATGGTTCTTTATGGCTTTGGGGAGTTAACTCCAAGTTGTATATACCAAGTATTGATACCCCCCCTCACACACATACATGCACACCACACATACATAAAATCTTGTAATAGTTTTCATATGGCTTTCAAACATCCTTAATGTTAGTTATTTCTCCCCAGTCTTTTCTGCCCCGTTTCCTTCACTCCCACTATCTAAACCTCCTTTTCCCTTCATTAGTCATTTTTTAGGATTCAAATGTTTTAGATTTTGATTCCATTTGGAATAAACACTATTTTTTTCAGGGTTTGCCTTAGTTCTACTAGGCCTTAGTATTTAAATTGACTTCATCTTCAGGCCATCCCATCCCTTGCCCCATAGGATTGTTAATATTCGATGCTTTTGGAGGTTTGCACTTGTTCTTCTATACACTTTGAGGGAGTAGGAAACCACCCAAACTCTGAACTTTGTACTTCATATAATAATTACACTGGATGACCCAGACTAATTTGTCAGGGTAATGTTATCATTACCCAGTGGTTTAGGACAGTCAGAACCCTTCTTTGTTGCTTGTGTTGTGGGAGTTGTATGTAACCACAGCTTATCCAGAATCTTACTGTCCATATATTAGGAGAGACAGGTAACCACAATAAGTATGAGTTATGTATAAAATAGCAACATATCTGCCTATCAAATGCAGGCTACTTCCCATAGTGTGTGTGTTTCTATGCATATATGTGTGCATGTATATTAAGTTAAGGGTATAGGTTTTTGGACCCATAGTTTGTGTCAGTGCCCATGCTTCTAATCATGACACAAAGCATCTTAAATGTGATGCCAGAAGTGACAGAACCCCAAAGGATAGTAGGAATTTAGGAACTAGTTTACCCGGCTCTGCTACAGAACCCTGAGATGCTTTGGAAATTTGCTATCTAATATAGTATTTCTCAAACTTTGACATACCCACCATTACCTGGAGAACATAAAGTCTTAGTATTTTGGGAATGGGACCTAATTATACATTTTTTTTTCTTTTTTTTTTTATTCGATATAATTTATTTACATTTCAAATGATTATACATTTTTAATCCCATAGATGATTCTTTTGCTACAGGTTCATTCTATATGTATAATTTAAGAAACTAATTTTTTTCTTTTTCAAAGTTTAGAGAAGTTGTTGTGTTTACTATTTTAAGCTTAAAGCAAAACAAAAACAAAACACCTGCTCTCAGAGACTGAACTGTCAACTAGGGAGCCTGCATTGGTCTGACCTAGGTCCTGCATATTTGTTACAGTTGTATATCTTGATCTTCTCCTGTGACTCCTAAGAGTAGGAGCAGGAATTTCTGTCTCTTTTGCCTGCTTTTGGGACCCCATTAATCCTATTGGGTTGCCTTGTACAGCCTTAATGTGAGGAGAGGTACCTAGACGTACTGCAACTTGATATGCCATCTTTGGTTGATAGCCATGGGAGGCCTGCCCTTTTCTGAATAGAAAAGGAATGGATAGGGGCTCAGGAGGAGTGGGCATGGGTGTGAGGAGTGGGAGGAACATGGAATATATGAGAGAAGAATAAAACAAAGAAACAAACAGAAAACCAAAACTAAAGTGTCTAATCCTGCTCATGTAGTGATATCATAACTTGCCTCTTCTCCTCAGTTAGCTTGTCTCATTACAACCGACTCTCTAGGAGCTGTCATGATTGTTTTAAAATGTGAATTGGTCCCTTAATATTCTGTTTAAAAGTTTTCAGGACATTTGAATGAACTCATCATAGTTGTTTAGTGCAAATAATGTCTCCAAATTAATTTCATAGCAGTATTTGTTCTAGTTGGTCTTAAGACCTCTGCTCAGTTCATTCTGGCTTAATCCATGACTCAACTTTCACAGTTCTGGCTGTTCGTCACTGATAAAAATAAGTTTAACTGTTTAAAATATCTGAGTGCATCTTATTATTGACTTTAGTGAGCTGAATTAATCAATGTTTAATGAATGTTATAAAATTAGCATTTAAGTTTTGGTTGGCTTGCTTCATTCTAAAAATTGTTTTGTGATACCCTTAGATTTTTCACCCCCATATTTTTCCAACTTAAGATTTTTATTGATTGTTTGGAATCTTCACACAGTGCACCAGGATCACGCTCAATTTCCTTTCCATCCAGGTCTAGCCTGCCACCCTTGTGACCTCTCCCAAAAGAAAAATTATACCCACATTTTTATAGTTAATTAATAAATCTTTCTCTTTTTCTCTTATTCCAGTCATTGTGTGCTCAATACTCTGCAGACAAAAGAGAAGAGGAAAAGATGTGTGATCATTTGATAAGAGCAGCTAAATACAGAGACCATGTGACAGCAACTCAGTTAATCCAGAAGATTATCAACCTCCTCACAGAGAAGCATGGAGCCTGGGGCAGCTCCACTGTAAGGTAAAGGACACCCTTGGTGGACCCTCATGCTCTGCTGGGGCCAAGGTGTAAATACATGGCTTCAGTGTGATTGAGGCTAAGTGAAGAACTGAATTAAGCTCGTGTTTCTATTGTGAATTTAACTCCTCGAAACAGAGAATCTATATAGGCCTCTCTAGTGATCATTTTGGGTACTAGTTCTTTCAAATAAAGATAATTCTTCATCCTTACTTACTCATTTTACAGTGAATTTATTAGAAAAATTTGTTATTTTATAGACTGCACTTCACTAGAATCTGAAGTATATTTTTAGTGATTTTTTACATTTAACATTTATCTCACTGATACAAAATCTAATTTGAAACTTTTCCAAAAACTTCTGACTTTTTTGATATTTGACTTAAAAATTTTGAAGGCTACCTGCAATATTGTTTATCAGTGTTCAGTCACATAGAGAAGGTATACAGCATTTGGTTCCAGGCATTAAGAGTCAACTCTTTTTTGGGTAAAATATACCAGATTTATGATAGGAGCCATGTTGTTTGTTTCTTTCCTTTTCTGTCCTACTCCATGCTCTATGAGATGATAATGGTGATGAAATGGCTCAAATGGGCCTGTGGTTGTTGATGCCAAACAACATCCAAATGTGTTGGCCTCCCACTCCCTAGCTCCTCTGTATGTGCATTTGTGTCAACAAAGGTCGTGGTGTTTTGTGGTCCTTTAATGCTACATACTTGATAAGGTTGTTTTCATGCCAAGTACTAAGTAAATTAGGATAGTCCTTTGATGTACTAGGTACATTGTGGGAACTAAATATATATTTTTTAACTTTTCATATTTTTATTTACCATGAGAGAAAAAAATTCTTTTGGTAACTTTGCACTGTTTTATTGTGTTTACATTTAACACACGCATCTCACAGATATAAAATCTAATTTGGAACTTTTCCAAAAAATTCTGACTTTGATATTTTTTGATATTTGACTTAAAAAGTGTTACCAAGAGACTAAGTCTTGTCTAGTGATAGCTATATATTTGTATAGTACACTATTTTCATACTATCCGAGTCACAAATTTCTGAAATGACTTTACTGTAACAAAATATCTTAAAAAGATAAATGGAGCTGGGTGGTGGTGGTGCACGCCTGTAATCCCAGCACTCTGGGAGGCAGAGGCAGGCGGATTTCTGAGTTTGAGGCTAGCCTGTTCTACAGAGTGAGTTCCAGGACAGCCAGGGCTATACAGAGAAACTCTGTCTTGAAAAAAACAAATCCAAAAAACAAAACAACAACAACAAAAAAGATAAATGGACTGTAGACTGTATTTCTATGAAATAATTACTGGTGTTATAATAGGGTTGCTAAGAGGCATCAACAGTATTATTCTATATAGCTGTCCATTAAAGTAAATCCTCAATTTTAATATACCCAAAAATTCAAAGGAACAAACATTTTGCAGTTTTTCTTAAATAAGAATAGCTGTTATATTTTTGACTTTTGAATAGCTGAATTTTAAATTCAGTCTAGTAACAAAAAGTACATTAGTAAAATTGACATTTGTGAATTGCTTTCTCTCTCCAAGTCTTACATTCAGCATAAAGCAGAGCATATTGCCTCCTTATTCATATTTCTCTGCCCCATGTTTAGAACACTTGGCTGCTCTTGATACTTTTTCTACAGTTATCTTAATATGCTGCAGTTCACAACTAATTCTAATTATAGTGAATTTGTATGTAGCGATGGTCCTTTTTGGCTATGTAAGATGAAGTTGACAAAAGGCAGGCTGGCTCACCATTCTTTGAGAATGCTTAGCCATTCACTGTTTTCCCTTGTATGAGGTTTGCATAATCAGCTTGTAAATTATGGACATGTTTGTAATAAACGGGAATCACAGAGTGTACTTTGTTCTTTACTTAGCATAATTCTAGAAAACATAAATGGCATTAGGGAGAAATCAGAGTCATAGTGTAGCTGTAATGCATTTAGCTATCCTGAGCCTGTTAAAGGAAATATGCACAATGAACAAAATTCTAGTAGGGGATTAAATTATTTTAGGTATAATTTCTTTGTGTATTATCTAAAGAATCATAGTAGCATTTTTTTCTTTAATTCAATCATGTTAGAATATTTTGAAATTTCATTTGTGTGTTTTTTTTTTTTTTTTTGGACCCTCCTTTGGAATTCACGTAATTTGCTTGTAGCCATGGCTATGTAGGC